>NC_085876.1:45495934-45503434 GCF_034702125.1 Engraulis encrasicolus
TTTTACCAGTTGTAGGACCCTGGTGTGTGCAATATGATGTAAAAAGTTTCATGGTTTATCGGATAAGTGTTTTGAGTGTGTGTGTGTGTGTGTGTGTGTGTGTGTGTGTGTGTGTGTGTGTGTGTGTGTGTGTGTGTGTGCCTGCGTGCGTGCGTGCGTGCGTGCGTGCGTGCGTGCGTGCATGCGTGCGTGTGTGTGTGTGTGTGTGTTTGAGGCACTTTTCAGACACTGAGGCATCAATACAGTACAGCATGCACTAGAAGGGCTGTGTACATCAGCCCCCCCCACCCCCACACACACACACACACAGAAACACATACACACACACACACACACACATGCCCCTCACAGGCTCGCTGCTTATCCATGAAAATTGGATTCGCTATGCTAACTGAACAAAAACGACCCTTCCTGTCACCTCCCCTCCCCTCTCTCTGATCCCTAAACTCTACCTCTTCTCTTCTCTTCTTTCCCCTTCCTCTTCCTCTTCCTCTTCTCTTCTCTTCTCTTCTCTTCTCTTCTCTTCTCTTCTCTTCTCTTCTCTTCTCTTCTCTTCTCTTCTCTTCTCTTCTCTTCTCTTATCTCTCCATTTTCTTCTCCTCTCTTCTTCTCTTCCCATCCTCCTCTCTTCTCTTCTCTTCTCTTCTCTTCTCTTCTCTTCTCTTCTCTTCTCTTCTCTTCTCTTCTCTTCTTCTCTTCTCTTCTCTTCTCTTCTCTTCTCTTCTCTTTCTCTTTCTCCTTCTCTTCTCTTCTCTTCTCTTCTCTTCTCTTCTCTTCTCTTCTCTTCTCTTCTCTTCTCTTCTCTTCTCTTCTCTTCTCTTCTCTTCTTTCCCCATCCCTCCCGTCCATCCTACAGTTTGTACATAACTCCCCAGGACAAGGCAGCACAAATATTCAGATATGCACACAAAAACACATGCTGTATCCACACAACACACACAACACACACAACACACACGCACACACACACACACACACACACACACACACACACACACACACACACACACACACACACACACACACACACACACACACACACACACACACACACACACACACACACACACACACACACACACACACACACACACACACACACACACACACACACACACACACGCACACACCACACACACAGACAAACACACACACACACACACACACACACAAAAACACATGCTGTACCCACACATAACACACACGCACACACACACACACACACACACACACACACACACACACACACACACACACACACACACACACACACACACACGCACACACTTTATAACCCGTTAAAACATAATCCGCAGCCCATCGGAATTTCTGAGAAAAAGCCCCGGGCTGCAGTATAAGGTCTACATTATTACTGCCTACTCATAATTACCTTACTGTTACATGTACGATAATAACACAGCCATAATAACGATCCGCCTACACAAGACTCACACATAAATTACATCTAGCATGACAGCACACGCAGGGAACACTGCAGAGAAGGTACTTTGTAGTCAGAGATACAGTAGCCTATGATGGTATGGTCATCGTCTTTACAACTCCACACGATCTCATGTGCTTATTGTGCATAGCTATAAAATCTAAACAAACATCGTTAAAGTGTGATGAGGATCTTAACTCATGGCTATATTTAACAACACAGTAAGTACCGATCACATTAATGACCTCTGGTGTACTGTATGTGTCCGTAGTTCCAGGGGTGTAAGGTATACCCCCGCAGCCCCCGCAAGGTCAGAGGCGCATCTTGCCACCAGGCAAGGCAGGCAGCCGCTTGGGGCCCCCAGCCCCTACATAGTGAATAACAGTAGTAGTGATTTTCGCTTGGGGCCTCATCTGACCCTAGAATCGCCTCTGTGCAAGGCAGGGGGGGCCATACGAGGCAGGGGGCCCACATGGAGCCTTGACTTGAAGAAACGGGCCCCTCCACATGATATTAGGCCATCTTTTTTAATTTGGGGGCCCATTCTTGGTAGCTTCCAGGGTGGCTGAAGTACTTCCGTTACGCCTAACTCATTGCTATATTTAACAACACAGTAAGTAGCGGTCGCAGTAATGACCTCTTGGTGTGGTGATGATATACTGTATTTGTCCGTAGTTCACATTTACGCTGATGGGAGATAGGCCATAGCAGAGCCTTAATTACAGCTATAATGAAATCATTTGTAATATAAAATGTTAATTATGGCGTAGAGTCAACTAAAACTAATTAAAGAAGTGTTGTTCTGTTCCTCGAGAGTAATTGAACCAGTGATACAGTACATAGAGCACTCTATGGATATTACTTAAGTGTAATGCTGGCAGCGTACTTGGTCTTTCTCTCTCTCTCTCTCTCTCTCTCTCTCTCTCTCTCTCTCTCTCTCTCTCTCTCTCTCTCTCTCTCTCTCTCTCTCTCTCTCTCTCTCTCTCAACTGTGGCTGAATGCCAACTGCTGGACTGCAGCACACAATCTTCCAATTAAAATCTCCACACTCTATCTACGCCCAATCAGCCTTTCTCTCTCTCTCTCTCTCTCTCTCTCTCTCTCTCTCTCTCTCTCTCTCTCTCTCTCTCTCTCTCTCTCTCTCTCTCTCTCTCCGTCTATCTCTCTCTCTTTCTCTGTCTCTCTCTCTCTCTCTCTCTCTGTCTCTCTCTCTCTCTCTCTTTCTGTCTGTCTCTCTCTCTCTCTCTCCGTCTATCTCTCTCTCTCTCTCTCTCTTTCTCTGTCTCTCTCTCTCTCTCTCTTTCTGTCTGTCTTTCTCTCACTCTCTTTCTATCTCTCTCTCTCTCTCTCTCTCTCTCTCTCTCTCTCTCTCTCTCTCTCTCTCTCTCTCTCTCTCTCTCTCTCTCTCTCATTCTATTTGTCTGTCATCATCATCTCTTTTTCCCTCCTCTGTCTATTATGCTCTTGTTCTAGCTATCCATTCGCCGCTTAATACACTCTCGGCCTCTGAATAGAAAATGTCAGATATGGCTCCTCGACATAATTACACCACAAGACTGTCTCATTATCCTCTAAAGCTAGCGACTCGTTATGAAAATAATTGCTTGGCAAACAGTTATCGTGCCAATAAAGCGAGACAAATTGAAAAATGAAACAGAGAGACATGCGCTGATATGGTGATGTGGTAAGTGGATGCATTTTTTTTAGCATTTATTTAATCATCATTACTATTACTATTATTTGTATTATTAATGCAAATCCTTAAGTGTCTATATGGTTGACTCGCCACAGTACCTTCCTGGAATGTGAACAAGTAATCAACGACGGTCTTGAGCCACAAGCCGCTCACGCAGCATGGTCTAAATAAAATGGCATAAAATAGCATTTTTGTTAACCCACATACAGTAGTGCGTCTCTCTTTGATTGTTTTTCACACATTCTTGCCTCCCTGCTGAGAACAGATTATGTTTTGATATGGACATGCCATTAGGTACACTCAACATGATTTACTGTATGCAATGTGATTTATGTTATAGGCCTACATCATTGATATTTGTGTACGTCTTTGAAGACATATTGGTTAAAGTCTACACACTGTGGCTATCGTATCAAGTGGCCTCAAAGGGTTAAAAGCTGGGGTATAAGGTGAAAAGGGGGGCAGCCGTGATCTAGTGGTTAAGGAGATGGGCTTTAGATCAGAGGATTGCAGATTCAAACCCCTCCCTTACCACTCCCCACCACACTCCATGGCTGAGGTGCCCTTGAGCAAGGCACCTAACCCCACACTGCTCCAGGGACTGTAACCAATGCCCTGTGCTTAAAAAAATAAATAGGGCATGTTTGTATTGTGAATTGTACTGTGGCAGCCGTGGCCTAGTGGTCAAGGAGATGGGCTTTAGGTCAGAGGATTGCAGGTTCAAATCCCACCCTTCCACTCCACACCACACTCCATGGCTGAGGTGCCCTTGAGCAAGGCACCTAACCCCACACTGCTCCAGGGACTGTAACCAATGCCCTGTGCTTAAAATAAGTGTAAGTCGCTTTGGATAAATAAGCATCAGCTAAGTATAACGTAATGTAATGTATAAAATGTAATGTAAAAAAGGGGGTTGGCTTTAGGAGTACAAGATTAGGCAAAGACTGAAAGTGAAGAACGGAACAGAGGATGGATCAAAGGACAAACAGCCCAAAAATAAACATTAAAAAAACAAATAACCTGTCTGCCCTCTCCGCCCCGTGTCCTGACCGCTGTGAGTGTCTATAAATAACTAAGTGTGTGTGCAGCCACCTCCAGTAGCCCTCATCAGACAGAAATAGATTTACCGCACACAGAGAGGAGAGACGACGGAGGAGAGGAGAGGAGTGTGGTGAGAAGGAGAGAGAGATGGATAGATTTACCGCACACAGAGAGAGAGAGAGGACGGAGGAGAGGAGTGCGGTGCGGTGTGGGGCGGTGAGAAGGAGAGAGAGATGGCTAGATTTACCGAACAGAGAGAGAGAGGACGGAGGAGAGGAGAGGAGTGCCGTGCGGTGAGAAGGAGAGAGAGATGGATAGATTTACCGCTCACAGAGAGAGAAAGAGAGGAGAGGAGTGCGGTGCGGTGCGGGGCGGTGAGGAGGAGAGAGAGATGGATAGATTTACCGCACACAGAGAGAGAGAGAGGACGGAGGAGAGGAGAGTGGTGCGGTGAGAAGGAGAGAGAGATGGATAGATTTAACACACAGAGAGAGAGAAAGGACGGAGGAGAGGAGTGTGGTGCGGACCAGTGAGAAGGAGAGAGAGATGGATAGATTTACCGCTCACAGAGAGAGGACGGAGGAGAGGAGTGTGGTCCGGACCAGTGAGAAGGAGAGGGAGATGGATAGATTTACCGCTCACAGAGAGAGAGTGGACGGAGGAGAGGAGTGCGGAGCGGTGCGGTGAGAAGGAGAGAGAGATAGATAGATTTACCGCACAGAGAGAGAGTGGACGGAGGAGAGGAGTGCGGAGTGGTACGGTGAGAAGGAGAGAGAGATGGATGAAAAAGATGGAGAGGGAGAGGAATGAAGGGATGAAGGGGTGGACAATGAGAACAGCGAAGGTATAGTTTCATGGAGAGAGGGATGTTGTAGTTGAGTAGAAATAGCTGGAGGTGATAGGAATTGGTGCTGCCAGTGTATTCTCTTTCTCTCCCACTTTCTCTCTCTCTGTCTTTCTCTCTCTCTCTCTCTCTCTCTCTCTCTCTCTCTCTCTCTCTCTCTCTCTCTCTCTCTCTCTCTCTCTCTCTCTCTCTCTCTCTCTCTCTCTCTCTCTCTCTCTCTCTTTCTCTCTCCACACACAATCAGTCTTTCTCT
The DNA here is from genome assembly GCF_034702125.1 of Engraulis encrasicolus. NCBI lineage: Eukaryota > Metazoa > Chordata > Actinopteri > Clupeiformes > Engraulidae > Engraulis > Engraulis encrasicolus. Next base: position 45,501,210 of record NC_085876.1, read on the forward strand.
CTCTCTCTCTCCCTCTGTCTCTCTCTGTCTCTCTCTCTCTCTCTCTCTCTCTCTCTCTCTCTCTCTCTCTCTCTCTCTCTCTCTCTCTCTCTCTCTCTCTCTCTCTCTCTCCCTCTCTCTCTCTCTGCTGTTTTTCATGGAGAGTGATGCTGAGGTTGCCTATACTACCAGCTGGAGGTGAGAGGAGGTGGGTGACCTGACCTCCAACATACAGTAGGACAGATGGAGCTGAGCAGTATTACTGTGTAGAAACCAAACACACACACACACACACACACACACACACACACACACACACACACAACACACACACACACACACACACACACACACACACACACACACACACACACACACACACACACACACACACACACACACATACACACACACACACACACACACACACACACACACACACACACACACACACACACACACACACACACACACACACACACACACACACACACACACACACACACACACACACACACACCTCTAACATACATTAGGACAGATGGAGCTGAACAGTATTACTGTGTATGTGGAAACCTTTTACTGAAAACCATGCATTAAACTTGCACCTCCAGACACACAAACACTATCCCATTGACTGCTAATGTTTCCTTTTTAATTTTGGCTAGAATGTCAGCAATCCAGACCCTGCTTGATGTTGTTTGTAAGGCATGCTTTGTGTTAGAGCTAGTGCAGAAAGACACTGGGGTTTCTTTTGGTTAAAAGGCGAAAAGCTCTCTCTCTCTCTCTCGCTCTGTGTCTCTGTCTCTGTCTCTGTCTCTCTGTATCTGCCTATCTCTCTCTCTCTCTCTCTCTCTCTCTCTCTCTCTCTCTCTCTCTCTCTCTCTCTCTCTCGCTCTGTGTCTCTGTCTCTGCCTCTCTCTCTCTCTCTCTCTCTATCTCTCTCACAGACACAGACACAGACACACACACACACACACACACACACACACACACACACACACACACACACACACACACACACACACACACACACACACACACACACACACACACACACACACACACACACACACACACACACACACACACACACACACACACACACACACACACACACACACACACACCGTCTGCAGTGTTGTAATGTATCGGGCGCCAATTGAAGTCTGTCAGATTTATCTGTTTGTTTGTGCCGTCCCTCTGGACCGGTGGCGGGCAAAACAGGAACAGGGGAGACATCACAACACACACACACACACACACACACACACACACACACACACACACACACACACACACACACACATACACACTCACACACGCACACAAACACACGCACACGCACACACACACACACACACAGGTACATAGAGATACACAGTAAGAGACTAAAAAAAGCCATACGATAAGACAGATAGCACGTCTCCTCTTCCTGAACATCTTATTCTGCACCAGACCACAGACAGTCAATCTCACACACTAATGAACATCCAAGCCTCATACACACACACACGGCAGCACAGTATAAATACATCCAGCATCGTGTGATATTTTTGACAAGGCATTCAAAACAGTGAATCCCCTAACCTAGTTGTATCAAACATGGTGAATGTGACAACCTAAAAAGCCAATACGGACAAAACAAGAAACTGAAAAAAACATTGTCTAAAAGACAAGTGTGCACGCACACACACACACACACACACACACACACACACACACACACACACACACACACACACACACACACACAAACACACACACGTGCATGCACGCACACACAAGCACACACTTGCTGTCCTAATGAGACAGGTGATTAACAGTATAGATTACCACTGTCGTTATTAACCTTTTGACCTTCAAAGCAGAGGTCATAGGTCATGTACAGAGTCAGCAATGTGCTGATTGATTGCCAATAACACACGCAGAGGTCATAGTGAGGGGACGTCCCCTACTGGCCATGTCCTGTTACACAGTCTCACACCAAATGCTTTTTGATCCTATATACATTCAGTATATTAAAGTTATGTTAACTCTGTCTGCACTTAACTTATTCAGCAGTTGGATGCTTCTAGGCACAAAGGATGTTAACCCTCTACTAGTTCTAAAACCTTCTGGTCTTTGTGGATTCGACTGCAAATCAATTTTAAGTGCATCCTATATGCGCTTACTGTTTTGTTTTACTTTATTGCTTTTTGACCTCAACATCTACCTCAGTATCCACGGTTACATGGGAGGCTTAT
>NC_085876.1:45513434-45515934 GCF_034702125.1 Engraulis encrasicolus
GTGTGTGTGTGTGTGTGTGTGTGTGTGCGTGCGTGTGCGTGTGTGTGTGTTTGTTAAGTAGGATGACAGGGTCCTGATAGATGGCCAACTCACGCCATCTCTCAGCGAGGATTCTGGGACAGGGACAACCAGTAAAATTTGCTTGGTTGTGTGTGTGTGTGTGTGTGTGTGTGTGTGTGTGTGTGTGTGTGTGTGTGTGTGTGTGTGTGCGCGTGCGTGCATGCGTGCGTGCATGTGTGTGTGTGTGTGTGTGTGTGTATTCCACTCTCTCTCTCATCACTGTATTTCAATATATGTGTGTATGTGTGTTTGTGTGTTTGTGTGTGTGTGTGTGTGTGTGTTTGTGTGTGTGTGTGTGTGTGTGTGTGTGTGTGTGTGTGTGTGTGTGTGTGTGTGTGTGTGTGTGTGTGTGTGTGTGTGTGTGTGTGTGTGTGTGTGTGTGTGTGTGTGTGTGTGTGTGTGTGTGCGTGGACCCTAGAGAGGTGGTGTTCTTTGACTCCTGCTAAAGACTGATAACGCAGCAGAGAGAGAAGAGGCAATTAGCAGTGTACTGACGGCCACCACTTGGTCACTGCAGTGTGTGTGTGTGTGTGTGTGTGTGTGTGTGTGTGTGTGTGTGTGTGTGTGTGTGTGTGTGTGTGTGTGTGTGTGTGTGTGTGTGTGTGTGTGTGTGTGTGTGTGTGTGTGTGTGTGTGTGTGTGTGTGTGTGTGTGTGTGTGTGTGTGTGTGTGTGTGTTTGCGCTCAAAGACAGAGAGATATTGAGTAAATAGCAAAACAAAACACAGACACACACAGACACACAGACACAGACACAGACACAGACACACACACACACACACACACACACACACACACACACACACACACACACACACACACACACACACACACACACACACACACACACACACACACACACAGACACACACACAGACACACACACACACACACACACACACAAACACACACACACAAACACACACATCCATGGTTTGATGCGAAAAAGAATGTTCTTCAGAGTGGCAGAAGTTTCTCCAGTCTAGGTCTCCCATTGCTCCCTTTGTAAACAACAAACAAGTCTAAAAACAACAACAACAACAATCTTCTCTCTGTGTCTCTTAAGACTTTTAATCTCTCTCTTGTGTGTGTGTGTGTGTGTGTGTGTGTGTGTGTGTGTGTGTGTGTGTGTATGTGTGTGTGTGTGTTTGTTTGTGTGTGTGTGTGTGTGTGTGTGTGTGTGTGTGTGTGTGTGTGTGTGTGTGTGTGTGTGTGTGTGTGTGTGTGTGTGTTATGCTGCCTGTGTGTGTGTGTGTGTGTGTGTGTGTGTGTGTGTGTGTGTGTGTATGTGTGGTGTGTGTGTGTGTGTGTGTGTGTGTGTGTGTGTGTGTGTGTGTGTGTGTGTGTGTGTGTGTGTGTGTGTGTGTGTGTGTGTGCGTGCGTGTGTGCGTGAATGCATGCGTGCGTTCATGTGCGTGTGTGTTCATGTGTGCCTGTGTGTGTGCATGTATGTGTTTGTGAGCTTGTGTATTCATCCTGAGTATGTGCTAGCTCACTCTCTGGAGACTGCAGCAGCAGTCAGAGCCGACAGGCAGGCCAGGATGGATGAGGAGAGTGCCCTGCATAGCAACAATCTCCAGGGAAGCAGCGGCGTGACAGCATCAGCACCACACCACACCACACCCACAAAGGCAACAAGAGGAAAGACAAACAACAACCAAACACACGCTCCATTGCACAACACAAACACAAGAGTACAGGTACATATATACATAACCCACCATTGACCTTTCGCTCACTCTCACCACCATTTTTTACTGAGGACTGAACACATGGTTTCGTGCGAGTCCTTCTCACCTTGGACATAGGTAAAGAAATGACTTCAGCATCGCAATGAATTGAGTTCAGCAAAACAAAGTAAAAACATATGTGCCCTGAAATAGATACGTAGATACAAGAATGTAACTACTTATTTTGAGTTATCTATCGTCTATTTTAGGGAACGGCTTATTTGCGTCCAAGGACTGAAAACAGATTTGTTTTTCTCACCTCGGACACGCCACGTTGCGAAAAAAAGACAAATCTCCACTTACGTTTTTGAGTTATATAAGCATGACAATGAAAAAATATATGTATCCTGCAATAGACAGATAGGCTACAGGAATCTATGTAACTCTGTCTATTTTGGGAACTGCTTATTTTTAGAGATGTATTGAGACATGAGTGAGATGATTGAGGCTATCTAGGCTATCTTCCAAGAATGTCTGGCTTGCATTTCCCTCTCATGATAACACGAGAAATGATGACCACATCTAAAAGGAAAACAAACTACGTCATTGTCAGCAGTAATTTTAGATCTCCTGTCCTGTCCTGTTGTGTAAGAGTGCTGTGCTCTGTTTGGTGTTTTGCTTCCTCACGGCAGTCAAAACCTTCATTCGAAACCAAATCAAGTATGAATTCAAGAACAATTCTTTCTTTTGTTATATTGAGGGAGAGAGAGAG
>NC_085876.1:45528434-45535934 GCF_034702125.1 Engraulis encrasicolus
AGGGGTTTAGCACGCTGCGCCACAGCGCCCAGTGGTGTAGTCTACGTAGAACGCAGGTATACGGAGTATACCCACTTCTAAATTTTAGGGGCTTCAGTATACCCACTTAAAATTGATTGATCCATTGTTTTGAATAGCACAAATATATACAGTATACCCACTTCAAAAAATGCTAGGATATACAGTATACCCACTTCAAAAAAGTAGACTACACCACTGACAGCGCCCCCTATGGACACACATTTTAGTCTGCTGCCTTGTGGACTGGCTTCTTCTCAGCGGCTGTTACAGCTAAGTTGCCGTAAGCAGGGCCGCCGCTCGGCATAAGCAGAGTAAGCAGAGCGCTTAGGGACTAAACCACTTTGCCCCCAAAATTGGGGCCTCCAAAAGTGAGAATGAAAAAAAAAAGTATTATGATTAATATTCGAAGAGTTCAGATGCAAAACCCCCTAAGTGCCTTTTCAGAAATTAATCTTAATTCATTTTTATTTAATACAAAGCTATCAAAATTGCTTATTTTGTTATTTTATTTATGTAATGTAACTATTTATATGTATTATCAAGTACATGAATGTAAACCAAACCAACAACGGGGTTCTCTAAAAATATAGAAGTGCAGGTCTTCAGAAATGGAGTTAGGGGTTTTTGCATCTGAACTCTTAATTTAATTATGAGGAGGGCCTCCTGACCAGTTATGCTTTGGGCCTCCAAAACATTCGCAGCTGCCCAGGCCGTAAGTCTTTTCTGAATATCAGTCCCAATTCTTACTCCTCCTTCTTCTTCTTCTTCTTTTTTTTTTTTTTTTACAATTCTCATTCAAATACTATATTCACCTCGAGAGCACACATTTTATAATGTTGCTAGCTTGTCTTTCTCACTCTTTACAGCATGCATTCAAATGGAGCCACCATCTGCTTGTGTTAATACTCCCCTGTAGTACAGTATAATACACAGTATAGCATCTATACGGCTGGCTGTTCCTCACCTCGCTAACGACGGAGTGACACATTTGCAGCTCTCGTTAAGTGTTTTATGTCGTGCTAGGCAGGCTGCGGAACATTTGCATGACATACGCACGCACGCACGCAAGCACGCATGCACATACGCACACATGGACGTATGTACGCACGCACACACACACACACACACACACATATGCTACATGGATTCCCATTAGCCTGACACACACACAGACACAGAGACACAGAGACACAGAGACACACACACACACACACACGCATGTGTGTACAGTTTGCAACTCTCGTTAAGTGCTTTATTATATCCTACAGGGTTTCTGAGGGACACAGCGCCACATTTGCATGGCAGCCAGGTCCGCTGACAGGTGTTGCGGGGCCCAGGACAAAGTCATCTGAAAGGGCCCCCCATCCAATACATGCAATGTAATGGAAACCCAATTTTGGGCCCCCATTCTACCAGGGCCCGGGACAAATTACCCCTTTGTCCCGTCTGTTGGCTTCCCTGATGGTAGCATACCGTACACACTGCATACTCTTCCAGCATACAGTAGTGCTGTGCAGTTTATATGAGGGTGCTATAACGACTTACACAGCTATATAGCCTGCAAACCATCTGCCAGATATTCCCAGTGCCGGTGCTATTCATCAGTGGAAACAGGTGCCTGGTTACTCAATGATGTTAAAATAGTAGCCTATAAGACTGTATATGGATCGGTGGGAACATTCATTTTTTTATTAACCTTTTTTTTGGGAGGGGGGATGGGTGGGGATGGGGAGTGCCTTTATTATTTATTGAAGGTAGTGACAGGAAGTGAGTGGGCAGAGAGAGATGGGGAAGGGTCGGCAAAGGACCTGGGCCGGGAGTTGAACCTGAGTCGTCTGCATAGCAAACGAGTGCCCTACCTATTTGCGCCGCGGTAGGGCCTGGTAGGAACATTTCATTGACAATACCTGACATTGACATAAGACATTGTAGCCTAACTTAAGCCTTTTATGGCCACTCTTCTACCATATGCAGGGGCGGATCTAGCCATTTTGGGGCCCTATAGGCGAAATACATGTATAAACATGGGGCCCTCAAAAGTCATTATTTAGACTTAAAATGCTGTGTTTTGGTGCTACTCAATTTTTTTGTCTCATTACTTAAGATACAGTTAATGACAAATTAAGATCAAGTCTATGTTTTTTTTTTCTGGTGTGACAGTTGGGGCCCCTGTGGAGGACAGATTTGGTCGGGGCCCTAGGCATTTTGCCTAGGTTAGCCTAATGGAAAGTCAGCCTCTGACCATATGTGCACCTTGAAAACATAGCCTACTTTGATAGTGGGGATTTTCCACTTGCCTGTCATTCATCACATTCAAAGGCTATCTCTGACATGCTACTGTGAGATATTGCACTAAGGCAAAGAATTTTTTGGGAGGTTTTGGCGTTTATTAATACAGAACGGTATGAGAGTGAACAGGAAATGATTTGAAGAGAGAGAAACAAGAGGGAAAAGACCCCGGCCGGACTTGAACCGGGGTCCCCCTGGGCAATGTAAGCCCAAATGTGAGGGGCTTAGTGCACATTCATCACATTCAAAGGCTATCTCTGACATGCTATTGTGAGATGTTTCACTGAGGCACCCTTATGTGATGTATTTGAGTTTGCACTAAGGCACCTGTATGTGATGTATTTGAGTTTGCGCTAAGGAAAAGTGGTGATATATCTTTTATGAGATATAGCCGACTGATGTCAGGACCACAGCGATGTTGCCATCACTCAGGGGCAGATGGCATGATATGGAAAGATTAAGTGTGTATGTGTATGTGTGAGTGTTTGTGTGTGTGTGTGTGTGTGTGTGTGCGTGCGTGCGTGCGTGCGTGTATGTGTGTGTGATTGTGCGTGACTGTGCGCGCGTGTGTGTGTGCATTTGTGTGTGTGTGTGCGTCTCTGTGTGCAAGTGCATTGCAGACGTAGTGAGTCCACCATCTCTGTGGGTATACTGTGAACTCTTGACTTTTCCTAGAGTCATCCTATAGCCTCTCTCTCAGCATGTTTCAAACAAGGATGTACGTAAATCTCTGCTTAAGCTGAAGGTAGGATATCACTAAGGTGTGGATTTATTCCACTGGCTTAGGTAAGCCGACAGAGATGAAATCTGTAGCAGGAAAGCAAAACGGACTGAGATTGACTATAAGCACCATGAAAAACAAACACACAGGCACTGTTTCCATCTGGAAATACTGTATGTGCATGGAGATGACGTGGCAAAAAACATACACGCACACACATACATGCACACAATGCACACACACATACATGCACATACACACACACACACACACACACACACACACACACACACACACACACACACACACACACACACACACACACACACACACACACACACACACACACACACACACACACACACACACACACACACACAAACACACAAACACACACACACACACACACACAGTGCCACTGACAGCTTTGGCTGGACATGCAATGTAAGAAGGGCCCAATTCTGGGCCCCCTCTCTCCTTGGGCCCTCTTGACCCCCTTGCCCCCCCCCCAACACCCCCCCCCCCACACACACGCACACACACACACACACATTGTCTGTCTCATGCCTCACCTGGCGAAGCAGACGCCCCTGCTGATCCCATTGGCGTTGCGGATTATGCGCGTGGAGATGACATGGCCAAAGGGATTGACAAAAACACACACACTCTTGACTTGAAGAAACGGGCCCCCTCCACATGATATTAGGCGCTCTTTTTTCGTTTGAGGGCCTTTTCTTGGTGGCTGGCAGGGGGGCCTGAATTACTTGCATTAAGCCAGTGACTCCCACACACACACACACACTCACCTGGCGAAGCCGACGCCCCTGCTGACTCCGTTGGCGTCGCGGAGGATGCGCGTAGAGATGACGTGGCCGAAGGGCTTGAGCATGTTCTCCAGCTCCTGCTCGTCCATGGACATGGGCAGGTTGGAGATGTAGAGGTTAGTCGGGTCCTGCTCCTGTTGCTGTAGAGAGAGGAGAGAGGGAGGGAGAGAGGGGGGAGGAGAGAGGGGAGAGGAAGAAGAGAGACAGGAGAGAGGGAGAAGAGGGAGATAGTGGGTGAGGGAGAGAGAGGGAGTGGGGGAGTGAGAGAGCGACAGAGAGAGAGAGATGTAGAGGCAGAGTGAGAGTGATTCAGGGACAGAAAAAGGAAAGAAAGAAAGAAAGAAAGAAAGAAAGAAAGAAAGAAAGAAAGAAAGAAAGAAAGAAAGAAAGAAAGAAAGAAAGAAAGAAAGAAAGAAAGAAAGAAAGAAAGAAAGGGATAAATCAACAGATGAGGGATAGTGGAGGAGACAGAGACAGAGATGAAGATGTGGAATGAAAAGAAGGAAGAAGGGGAGGGGAGGGAAATAGAGAAAAAGAGAGAGAGAGAGGGAGATGAGGTAGGGAGGTGAGGATAGGTAGAGGTAGAGAGAAGGGGATGAGGGGAGATGGAGAGAGTGAGAAAAAGTATGGGAAGCGGAGCAGATAAAGAGACGAAGGGAGGTAGAGAGGGAGTAAGACAGATATGAAGAGGGAGGGAGGAAAGGAGGGAGAAAAAAAGGAGAGAGAGGGAGAGGGAGCTGTTAAATACCCCTTATATTGAACCAGTGGTAGTAAAACCCACATTACAGCGCCCTTAAAAATGCATAATACATGAAAAGCACCAACATAGAGAGTCTACAAAAGTCAGAGGGAAAAGAAAAAAGTAGATAGATAGGAGGAGAGGTGGTAGAAGACAGATGGGAATCGGGGATGAAGGGAGGGAGCGAGGGAGAGAGAGAGGGAGAATAAAGAGGCAGGGGAGACAAAGTTGGGAACAGAGACAGCGAAAAAGAATAGATTCAGAGAGAGAGAGAGAGAGAGAGAGAGAGAGAAAGAGGACAAAAATAGAGGGAATGAAGGAAGAAAAAAGAAAAGAGTAATTAGAGACAGGGCTTCTATGAGAACACACTCCAATGTCAAAGGCAGACAAGTGTTAACTCCAGTGATATGCATAACAAATCTTGAAGCCCTCTGTCTCAGCCATCTGTTAGCATAGCTAATCTCAGCTAATTCACTTTCCATCAAGCGCATAGCCTAGCGCAGTTGCTAATCTCATTCACTTTCCATTAGGATACTGCCTTAGCATCTTGGTGGAATGCTAATTCCCATAAGCAATAACAAACAAAATGGTTGCAGCAGCAGCAGTTTGTGATGAGCTCTCAACTTTGCGAAAGGTTCATTTACAGTCTCCACAGTATTTAGCTTTGCTTGACTCTGTTAGGTGAGCTATATGTACTAAATTAAGTAGCCTATTTTCAGCAAGGGTTGGCTGTAAGGATGTCTTACTCAGTAGATAGGCTATATGAATACAATTCTCAATTTTACTTTTGAAAGCTCCCGCACAGTGTTCACATTTGCATGGTTTACTGCGACGTTTCGGTCTACTGATCTTCTTCAAGCAATTAGCTTTCTTTGCTTTAACTTTGGTGACCCAGGGGTTCCACTCCCACGCACCTGACCAAGGAGGTGTGCAAGAATTCTTCACTTACTAAACTTTTGAAATGTTACACACACATGTACACATGCACGCATACACAAATGCACACATACCAGCCATATTGATCAATACATTACGTGCAATGAAAACCAATATACTCATATGCAGTGTGCTTAGTAAAAAAAAAACAGCCAGTAACACATGAGTGATTACAGTGAGGCACCTCTACTGTGAACTAATTTTCAATTTGAGCGTGATGAATTGTGTATACTAAACAGTGTCATCACACTACACCACATACTGTAAAAAGAAGAAAATGAAGTACCTGTATAAATAAATAAAGTATGGAAAAAGAGGTGTGACCTGTGAGCGTTTGTGTCTAAAGATATGCAGTGTCAGCTTTGGCCTAATCCTCCCCTCCCCTCCCCTGACACTGGGAGACACCTTTGCTGTCATCGTCACCGCAGCGCACGCACACACACACACACACACACACACACACACACACGCACACACACACATACACACACACACACACACACACAGGCGCGCACACACACACACACACACACACGCACACACACACATACACACGCACGCACGCATGCACGCATGACACACACACAAAACCACACACACACACACACTGAAAATCTAGGCTCTGCTGGCTGGCTGAAACTAGAGGCTCTGAGCACACACACACACACACACACACACACACACACACACACACACACACACACACACACACACACACACACACACACACACACACACACACACACACACACACAGACACAGACACACACACAGACACACACAGACACACACACACACACACACACACACTTGTCACTGAGACACCTGAGCACAGTACAAGAGGGCCCTGCTGCCTTTGAGCACGGTGACCTTTTGGGTCGGCGTAGAAATAAAAAGCTAAAACCACAGAACAGAACAGAACAGAGCGAGTACACCATAAGCCCTCTAAAGCTGCCAACAGGGAGGACAATCTCAAAGTCAGGAAGAGTACTCCAGCTCCCACACCTTCTCTGACTAACTTTTTACCAGCCAACCACCCAACTTTTTACAGCACATTTAGCAGCGCCTTCCACCAAAACCTCAAAATTAGGAAGAGTAGTTCTAGTTCCAGCTCCCACTAACTTTTTACCAGCCAACCAGACCAACTTTTTCTACGACATTTACCAGCCCCTTTATTCCACCATCATAGTGTAGCAACAAGATATTTTGGGTCCTATAACCACCAGCTCCAATGTTCCCACCTCCATCTGTTTAAAGTGACCTTAAAATGTAAAAACAAAAAAATCCGACTACAAAAAAAGCCCTCCTTGTGCCAGGATTTACAACATTTTGGATTTTCTCGCAACCCTACGATCGCGCGGTGAAATCTCTTGTCGTTACCCCATGTACACTACAAGATGCGAGACTCTCGATTGACCTGCGATTGAGCAAGAAATCGGCCCGACTCCCCAAAAGTCGTGCAAGGTGCAAATCGTGGCAAAAGTCTTAACAGTGCAAGCCCGGCTTAAATCAACTCATTCTCCTCCTGGCAACGGTGCTGTCCTGCCTTGTTTAGGATTTGAGGGGAGAAAGACAGAGGAGCTCAATAAGACATTGATCTCAGCACAAGGAATGACAGGAACAAAGAAGCAACAACAACAACAACAACAACAACAACAACAACAACAACAACAACAACAACAAGGCAACAACCTAAAAACAACACAACCATCAGAAGTGTTAAATAGGACCATGTGTGTGTCTCTGTGTGTGTGTGTAGAGTAGAGTAGAGTACTTTTATTAATCCCGAAGGAAGTGTGTGTGTGTGTGTGTGTGTGTGTGTGTGTGTGTGTGTGTGTGTGTGTGTGTGTGTGTGTGTGTGTGTGTGTGTGTGTGTGTGTGTGTGTGTGTGTGTGTGTGTGTGTGTGTGTGTGTGTGTGTGTGTGTGTGTGTGTGTGTGTGTGTGTGTGTGTGTGTGTGTGTGTGTGTGT
>NC_085876.1:45545934-45553434 GCF_034702125.1 Engraulis encrasicolus
AACGGACGGGTTGGTCTATAACAGACCGCTGTCAATGGCAACAAGACTTTTCACTGCTAAAGCGACTTTTCAACAAGACTCTAATCAGCTGCTGTGATAGACAACATTGTCCTGGCTACCTAGCTGTTGCCTAGCGGTGTTCCACAACGGCACTGTTTTGTTTTGCGCAGCAACAATCTTAACATTAAATAGGCCTAAAGAAATGCCCCCGCCATGTGTGAATCATTTAAGTATATCCATATAATAAGCGGGTTAACTTTCGGCGAGTCGGTCGCTTTGTGGAATAGCAGCACTTCAGAGAGAACAAGACCCCTCCGCTCTGCGTCGGGGTCTAAAGATTCTCTCTGTCGTGCTGCTATTCCACGGTAGTGACCTTCTCGCCGAACGTTAACCCTTATTTATTATATGGTTGTGACGTCATCGGTCGAATGCTCCATTCATTTCAACGGGGCTCCCCAACGTTCGCACGTCTGTTATTTTTCGATAACGGACGGGTTGGTCTATAACAGACCGCTGTCAATGGCAACAAGACTTTTCACTGCTAAAGCGACTTTTCAACAAGACTAATCAGCTGCTGTGATAGACAACACCTGTTGTCCTGGCTACCTAGCTGTTAGCGGTGTTCGACAACGGCACTGTTTTGTTTTGCGCAGCAACAATCTTTTGACATTAAAAACTATAGGCCTAATAGACTTCACATTAAATAGGTCTAAAGAAATGTCCCCGCCATGTGTGAATCATTTAAAGGTGCCCTATTATGCTATTTAGAATAACTTTCATTGTTAATATTTTGCTTTACTGTGGTTAGTGGAGTTAATTTTGAATGATCACTTGTTTTCATGTCCATTATTTTTTATCATTGTGTACATGCACCCTACGCCGCCTGTTTGAAACGCGTGGAAGTGCAGAATGTTAGACCCTTCAACATTCTGAAATCTCGACGCAGCATGGAGCGTTTCATCAAGCATTCTATTACTAATATTACGTCAGCAGCACAGCTGTTTTTGACCTGGAATCCAACCCTGTAGCCTATGTCTAAAGTTGACAGCTAAATAGTTCACCCAATGTCCACAATTAATCTGAAAAGGACGCATCATAAGTCCCACGTTGTTATTTGTGCACCTTGCTGTGTCATTTGCTGAAACCCAGTCCCTATCCAATGCGAGTCTTCCGTGCATGGGCTTCAGTTTGATTTCAAAATCGCTTGGGACAATTAGGCTGCCATTAATCTGAGAAAGGGTTGAAAGTGCTGGGTACAGGCTATTGCTTCCGATTTGAGGTTTCATGAAATAATACGCATATTGCATATGATGCGTAATAACGCGATTGTGACCATATTAAAAAAAAAAAAAAAACAATAGCCATCTGCGCTGTCTTGTTATATCCTGCGCTGAAGAATCTTTATCTCAAACATTATTAACGCAACAGTAGGGGCCTGATTGGTTAACCCGCTGTCTAGCCTTGCATACTGTAGCCCTAAAGTTGAAGTTATCAGCCAAGTTTACTGCTCGCAAACAGACAGTGTCGCGCTGGTCTAGGTGGGAGAAGTCTAGATCTGCTGTTGACAGGTGGAAATTTGAAGACACAAAGAATGTTCTGGGATTGAAATCAGATCACATTCCCTTGTTAATGACAAGTTAACCTTCACAAAATAGGCTATCCAATAAGCTAATCATCTGCAATTGCTGTACACAGTTCAAAGGATAGGCCTATTTATTCAGCGAAGTTGTGGACATTTTCTTCGCTCCCGCGGCAGCCCCTATCTGGCTGTCAAAGACGCAGTCTGAAATTGAAAGAGTGCGCCCAGTAAGACAAGGGCACGAGTCGTCGGACTCAAACCTATCAATTCAATGTCTGTCAGTGTGATATCGTGACACCCTATTTGTGATATGAACTCCGTGTTCAAATTCGTCCTGTGGTCTATTTGCAAGCCAGACTGAATAGGCTACTGAGCGCACGCGTCGCTGTTGGTGGCTTTTAAAAATGAGTTATTGTTTGCTTGTTGTCTGTGGGCCTAATGCACAATGGCGATAGGCTATGCTTCATAAAAATACATTTCAAGGTATTTTCAGGTGCATGGTTTAATTTTAGTAACTGCATTTCTATTTAGTCCCCGGCAGAAATGATGCGCCCACTGGATTGGAAGCGCAATGGGCAGTCCTCGATGGATTGGTTTCATGCTGGGTCTTATAAATAACGCCTAGGCCTAGTCTCGGTTTCGTGGTTTTTTTGTTCGCATTTATCGACAGGACAGGATTTTTTTTATATAACAATAGGCCCTATCCGTTTCAGTTTCATTATTTTTGGCATGCCGCCCGACGACTCGACCAGTTTTAAACGACGTCAAGCCAATATCCACGTTGCTCTTGCAGATATGATGAACAAAACTGCGTTGCATTTTAATTACTGAATTGTAGCCTACGCATAGCCTATACTAACTGGCTAATCCTTGCCAACATTGCTGATGCAAACGGCTGCTGGTCATGTCGTGATACCTATTTGGATAACATCAGCGCACGTCTTCTAATTAATGTTATGCTTCAAGCGGCAATACAAGTGTAGGGTTTTCACATCTTACCAAACAAAAGTTAGTCTTGCCAACAGCATATGCAAAACGGCCCTGAAGCGAATAGAGAGAGAAAGGAGAGATTCGAGTCTTTCACCCACTTGGAAGTGTGGATTCTCAGTGCGCAACTGCGTTAACGCGTTCTGCCTGTTTTCGACCTTCCTCATTCAACTGTTTCTGACCCGTTAGCCATAGGCCTACCAACCGGTATTTTATCAATGTAAAATGCAGCTTTAATATCACAATGAAACAAAAATATATAACTTAGGCCACAGGTGAGTGTAGCCTCCAGTCTAAACCGATGCTGTAGCCTATTGACGGAGCCGATTTATGAATTGAAAAAAAAAAAACATGCTTAATGGAATAAACTTGTGGATGGCGAAATCCTACACTATCCTTGTAGGCTACACTATTCTTGTACACTATTTTGTACACTGAGTGGTGTATTCACAAATAGGATACATCTCATCACAATACTGTCAAATTCAGATAGGCCTAGGTGGCTGCGATGAACAAATGTGCATTAGGTCTACTGTCTCTGCAATTAATAAATGGTCTGTGACATCGTCAACACTCCATCCCATAAGCAGCAATGTTAGGTACAGCATGACGTAGACCCGTACCGGAAACAAAAGCTATAGAATGTTGAAAACCCAACCACGCGTTCTCTGACAGTTGAGAAATAGCGTTCCTGCGGCAGAGAAATTCTCCCCCAAGAGGCCAATTTGTGAAATGCAGCTTTCACCAAGCTTTTACATACAACAGATGCTGTGTAACCCAATAAATGGGTAGTGGACATGAAAAAGCATAATAGGACCCCTTTAAGTATATCCATATAATAAGCGGGTTAACTTTCGACGAGTCGGTCGCTTTGTGGAATAGCAGCACTTCAGAGAGAACAAGACCCCTCCGCTCCGAGTCGGGGTCTAAAGATTCTCTCTGTCGTGCTGCTATTCCACGGTAGCGACCTTCTCGCCGAACGTTAACCCTTACATAACGGACGGGTTGGTCTATAACAGACTGCTGTCAATGGCAACAAGACTTTTCACTGCTAAAGCGACTTTTCAACAAGACTCTAATCAGCTGCTGTGATAGACAACACCTGTTGTCCTGGCTACCTAGCTGTTGCCTAGCGGTGTTCCACAACGGCACTGTTTTGTTTTGCGCAGCAACAATCTTTTGACATTAAAAACTATAATAGACTTAACATTAAATAGGCCTAAAGAAATGTCCCGCCATGTGTGAATCATTTAAGTATATCCATATAATAAGCGGGTTAACTTTCGGCGAGTCGGTCGCTTTGTGGAATAGCAGCACTTCAGAGAGAACAAGACCCCTCCGCTCCGCGTCGGGGTCTAAAGATTCTCTCTGTCGTGCTGCTATTCCACGGTAGCGACCTTCTCGCCAAACGTTAACCCTTACCTAACATATTCCATATGTCATAATCCCCTAGTAAGGAAGAAAGAAAGAAAGAAAGAAAGAAAGAAAGAAAGAAAGAAAGAAAGAAAGAAAGAAAGAAAGAAAGAAAAAGGAGAGAAAATAAATATTTGTTTGTGCTCTAACTGAATATGACAGAAAAACAAACAAAAGAAAGTTAAAGGCTTTGGGTGTGAGACAAAGGAATATTTTTCTAAGGTCCCTAGACGTACACACACACACACACACACACACACACACACACACACACACACACACACACACACACACACACACACACACACACACACACACACACACACACACACACACACACACCAAGTATGTGAAAGTGAGAACTCATACATCAGTGCACTATGGGCCGTTACAGGTCCCACAGGCCTACTAGCACAGGCAATGAGTCTAGCTCCCCACAGAACATGCACACACACACACACACACACACACACACACACATGCAGGCACAAATGCACGCACACACGTACGCACGCAAACACACAGGCAAGCAGGCACGCACACACACACACACACCTCCATGAGATCCCCCAAAACACCCACACACACAGACACCCACACACACAGGCACCCACATACACACAGGCAAGCAGGCACGCACACACGCACGCACATACGCACGCACATACACTCACCTCAATGAGATTGGTCTCCCTGGTCTGAAACCCTGCTATGAACTCCCAAAGGCCTACTAGCAGAACCCCTCTCCCCTGAAACACACACACACACACACACACACACACACACACACACACACACACACACAGAGAGAGACACCCACACACACAGACACAGACACAGACACACGCACACACACACACACACACACACACACACACACACACACACACACACACACACACACACACACACACACACACACACACACACACACACACACACACACACACACACACACACACACACACACACAGCCTACTAGCACAGGCAATGAGTCTAGCTCCCCACGAAACACACGCACACACACACACGCACACACACATGCAGGCTCAAATGCACGCAAAAACACAGGCAAGCAGGCACGCACACATGCAAGCACGCATGCACACACACAGGCACACATGCACGCACGCACACACACAGGCACACATGAACGCACGCACACACACACACAGGCACATATGCACGCACACACGCAGGCACGCACACACACTGCCATGAGATTGGTCTCCCTGGTCAGAAACCCTGCTATGAACTCCCAAAGGCCTACTAGCAGAACCCCTCTCCCCTGAAACACAGACACACACACAAAAAACACACACGCGCGCACACACAAACAACCGCACTTACACATATACACATACACACCCAACCACACACACACACACACACACACACACACACACACACACACACACCCTCTTTCCCACCCGCAAAAGAAAAGTCTCCCCTCTCAGAGCCCTGTATGAGCTCCCAGAGGCCTCTTAGGCAAAGGCAATGAACCCCTCTATAAACCCAAATCACACCCAAGACCTCCCCTGTGTACCCTCACCCCACCCTCTTTCTTTCTTTCTTTCTTTCTTTCTTTCTTTCTTTCTTTCTTTCTTTCTTTTCTTCCTTTCTTTCTTTCTTTCTTTTCCCCAGTGTACCCTCACCTCACCCTTTTCTTCTTTTCTTTCTTTCTTTCTTTCTTTCTTTCTTTCTTTCTTTCTTTCTTTCTTTCTTTCTTTCTTTCTTTCTTTCTTTCTTTCTTTCTTTCTTTCTCCTCCCCAGTGCACCCTCACTCCACCCTCTTTTTTTTCCTTTCTTTCTTTCTTTCTTTTCTTTCTTTTCCCCAGTGTACCCTCACTCCAACCTACCCTAC
The DNA here is from genome assembly GCF_034702125.1 of Engraulis encrasicolus. Lineage (NCBI taxonomy): Eukaryota > Metazoa > Chordata > Actinopteri > Clupeiformes > Engraulidae > Engraulis > Engraulis encrasicolus. The sequence goes on from NC_085876.1 coordinate 45,551,778, forward strand.
CCAGCACAGCCAGCACGAAACAGTAATCTCTCCCTACAGAGCTTCCAGACTGCTGAAGTATACCCACAGTGCCAATATCCAGCTATTTCTGGTTCTCGCAGACATATCAGATTAGACAGACAGTGGACAGTTTCCCCTTCCCATTATAGTTGGCTTTATAATGGCTCATCTGTAGCTGAGCAGTGTGGCACATAGAGAACTGCAATAGCATGTTGGTGAGTGATTGAGGTCACTATTGCTGGATTTTTAAATGTTTTTAAATGATTCATGCAAAAATATCAATATTTTCTACAGAGGTCGTCTGCATGAAAAATGTGAAAAAACATCCTGCTTAATTGTTTGGTGTTTGGTATGAAAAAATATTTTTTTTAAATATCAGAAACAGCATATGTGAAGCCTGAAGTACCTCCTTAGGTACGCGGAGGACATGATGTCACTTTTGAGTTCTAAACCCACAGTGCCAATCCAGCTATTTCTGGTTCTCGCAGACACATCAGATTAGACAGACAGTGGACAGTTTCCCCTTAGCCTGTGCTTTCCTGCAATGTATAAGTTGCAACTGGCGGCCATTGAGCCCTAATGGCTCATCTGTAGCTGAGTAGCGTGGCACATGGAGAATTAAGGGGTTACTATTATGTAGTGTACAGACCAAGAGCGAACGGAGCGAATGAAGCGATGGAAGTCATTATTTCTCTATGAAGGGCACGCGACCTGCGCTACCGAAGCAAATTCACCAGGAGCGAAGCTTCTTGAGCGACCAGAGCGAATTTTGACTTTTAAACTAAATCTAATAGTAGGCGAATTCGCTCTGACGCTGTTCAGCGAAAACCAATCGGAACGTTCATATCTCCGAATGTCCCAGGCTGTCAAGCCAGAGCCGTTATGTAATTAGCTGAATCAAACATGTCAATGCTGCGTCTGGAGTGAATACAGTGAATTCAAGGCGAAACTTCTTCTGCTACCCACGCTACCAGGCAGCGTAGTTCGCTCTTGGTCTGGACACGGCATTACTGGAATGGTTATTTTTTTATTTTCTGAAATATGCTGTGTTAGGAACTAAATTTAGATGATTCATGCAAAAATATCAATATTTTGTACAGAAGTCATCTGCATGCAAAATGTGAAAAAAAGCATCCTGCTAAATTATTTGGTGTTCGGTAAGATTAAAAAAATAATAATAATAAAAGAAAAAAATATCATAAACAATAGATGTGAAGCCTGCGGTACTTCCTGAGGTACCATGAATGCAGAGGATATGATGTCACTTTTCAGTTCTATACCCACAGTGGCAATACATCTCTGGTGGTCGCAAACACAACTATACAGTGGACACTTTCCCCCTGGCCTGTGCTTTTCTGCAATATATGAGCTTCAACTGGCGGCCATTACAATAGATCAGCATTACTGAAATGGATGTGACTTTTTTGGGATTACTTTTGGCAAATACAGAGAAGTACTACCAGTGGTGTAGTCTATGTATAATGCAGGTATATGCAGTATACCCACTTCAAAATGCCAGGGATTTCAGTATATTCACTTAAAATTGATTGATCCATTATTTACAATATCACAAATATATACACTATGCCCGACCTAAAAAAAAAATGCTAAAAAATACAGTATACCCACTACAAAAAAGTAGACTACACCACTGGGT
>NC_085876.1:45568434-45570934 GCF_034702125.1 Engraulis encrasicolus
CAGTTCATTTAGATGCCTGAAAACAACAATTTCGGTCTTGTACGATAATTTTCTTCCAAAAAGGCCCCAAAAACGATAATTTTGATGTTTTGGTACGATAATTCAGCCTTTTTCATCTGGCAACACTGCAACTCTTGCACCACACCACCGAGTTCTCTCCAAGCTGGATGGTGCCTTACAGCTGGTGTGCAAAGTTTTGCGCCATAAGGATATACAATTCTGAATATATCAGTTAAAGAAATTATCATTGCCTTTTTGTTGCTTTGCGGCTCCAAAGATAGCCATGCCATTCACCTTTGTCTATGTACCGCCGCCCCTGGGTTACACTACCGGCGTTGCTTCTAGTCAGGCCAAGAGCAATATAAATATCGTTTCTGAGCTCCGGAGAAATTGGGAACTCCACCCACATTTGTCTGAAAGCAATAAACTTTGAGCAGCTCCAACGGCCAAGGGGTAGAGGCGTGTACAGACAGTGACATGGTTTAAGCTGAGACGTTCTATTTGGTTTAAACTTCAGCACAGCCTCTCTGGCCTCACCCAGTAGAAAACTGAGATATCCTAACCTGCACTGCATGCCACACACAGCCCACTGGAAGGCTAACTAGTTGTGTTAATTCAATTGGCATCAGGGGTGCCATGTGCTGTAACAGGACCAGCGTCATGGGTATCACCATTACCATCATCATCACCACCAGGCACAGGTGCTCTAATGAGCCCTGAAGCCTCGTCTGCTGCCAGGGATACGCACAGTGCATCATATTTCAGCATCAGGACCACCAACTTCGCATGAGGCACGGAAGGCATCTGTCTCTGTCTGTCTCTGTCTCTGTCTCTGTCTCTGTCTACCTTGTTCTCCCTTTCCCTCCCTCTCTCTCTCTCTTCCCGTCTTTCTTCCCGTCTCTTTCTCTCTCGTTCTCTCTCCATCTCCCTCTCTGCTTCAGTCTCGGGTCTGTGTGCTGTTCTAATTTAAGTAATTGCAGTCAGATGATGGGGCTTAATTGGGAAGGAATGCAGACAGGGCTATGGGCCTTTAGTGCAAAATGTATCGCACACATTCCAGCACACACACATACAGACAGACAGACACACACACACACTATTACCACAGGGGACCATTGCCAAACACAGAGACATCAGGAGAGAGATAGAGAGAGGTAGAGAGATAGAGAGAGAGAGAGAGAGAGAGAGAGAGAGAGAGAGAGAGAGAGAGAGAGAGAGAGGGAGAGGGAGAGGGAGAGAGAGATGGCGGGTGGCAGAGAAAGAAAATAGACTAGAAACTGAAAGTTAGACAAGCAGATGGGCTGAGAAAGTGGATATATGAAAGTGAGACCAACACAGAGAAGGGAATGGATATTCATAGAGTCAAACAATGTTGCCAGATGTGTCTGAACAGATCCCGGCCAACGCCCAAAAGGTGCTCAAAAACAGCCAAGAGGCGCTAAATTCCATTGAATTTCAACAAATTGCATTGATTTCTATGGGAATAAAACTGCAGAAAAAAACGCCAAATGGCAGATTTTTCCCGTTTTTATCCGCAGATGGCCATCCCAAGCAGCCAAATAAGGCGGGTAAGCGACCAATCTGGCAACACTGGAGCCGTAGAGGTGAAGGAGGTGAAAGAGAGATGAGCGGACACAAATAGTGATGCAGGTGAGAGAGAGATGAGCGGACACAAATAGTGATGCAGGTGAGAGAGAGATGAGCGGACACAAACAGTGATGCAGGTGAGAGAGAGATGAGCGGACACAAACAGTGATGCAGGTGATTTTTTAGACAACAGGGGTGCTGAGTAGAGGCCTAAAATAGCAGCGTCATCCGTCAACCATAACGGCTGCCAAAAAAAGACACAGACAGGCACACAGTCACGCAGGTACGCACACAGACACACACACACACACACACACACACAGACACACACACACACACACAGACACACACACACACACACACACAGACACAGACACAGACACAGACACACAAACACAGACACACACACACACACACACACACACACACACACACACACACACACACACACACACACACACACACACACACACACACACACACACACACACCAGGTTAACCATGGAGGTCATACAGTTCATACAGTGTTGGTCCGCTCTCCTTGCCAATAAAAATGAGCTATGCTTCACTGCAAAAACACACACTTCTTTACCCTTCATGTATGTAAGCACAATTCACCACTTAGAAACACCACTAGAACTACCCGTCCCCATCATAAGGGCATGAGGAAAGCGAGTGCTCAAATTAGGCAAGTGCACGCACACTCTTGTACAATATTACTTAATGGCAGCCTCACACACTGGCTCTCATTAAATATTACCTGAAATGCCCCCGTTTTGTATAATTTATTCAACAGAGTTCTTTGATGTGTGAAATATAAAATGTGTAGCATACTTTGGTCAAGTGTACCCTGAGGGAGAACACATATTCATCTCTATTCATTTCAACTTAATTTAAACTGCATACATAGTCT
>NC_085876.1:45579806-45582306 GCF_034702125.1 Engraulis encrasicolus
GCCTTCCACCAATCAGAGAGTGGATAGTCAGATGCACAGGTTGCAATTGGGTACATATGTTTATAGGGTTAAGGCCGCGCCCTCCTATGCCTCTTTTCCATTGCAGGTTTTCTGGTCGACCTATATCTCGACACAGCACAACTCGGCCGCAACTTTTTGCTTTATGATTGGCACAACACAGCTCACTGTGTTGTGTGTGTGTCAAATGTCAAAGGTGTTGCATCACTAGTGCCTCTTTTCCACTTCCGCCGCTTTTTGCTTTTAGAGTGATGCAACACCTTTGACATTGCTTCTAGTCAGGCCAGGAGCAATGTAAATATCGTTTCTGATCTCCCGAAAAAAACGGAAACTCCACACACTTTGTCGGACACCAGTTAACCAGTAGCAAAGCTAGGGAGGAGGGTCAACTATGCCATTTTTAGAAAACGTTAATTGTTATGGACTTGGTCAGACCAACTCTCGAAGAGATTTGAAAATCTGTGATAAATGGTCCTGTACAACTCGGTTGAGAGGATGCCCCCTGACTTGTCCCACCTGAAAGCCACATTAAATGCCAAAAAAGCTATTAAATCCGCTCTTCCTCTCTCTTGCTTTTATTTCATTTTCTTTTATTTCCTCTTCCTCTGTTGTTCTAGTTACTTACTAACTGCATCTCCGGTAGCACAGATGTTAAATCAATGAGTGTGCTGTGTGTATGTGTGTGTGTGTGTGTGTGTGTGTGTGTGTGTGTGTGTGTGTGTGTGTATGTGTGTGTGTGTGTGTGTGTGTGTGTGTGTGTGTGTGTGTGTGTGTGTGTGTGTGTGGTGTGTGTATGTGTGTGTGTGTGTGTGTATGTGTGTGTGTCTGTGTGTGTCTGTGTGTGTGTGTGCGTGCGTGCGTGCCTGTGTGTGTACTGTATGTGTGTGTGTCTGTGTGTGCATGTGTGCATGTGTGTATGTGTGTGTGCATGTGTATGTGCATGTGTGTATGTGTGCGCTCTGCAGCACACACAAGAAGAGACGATACAGGATTGCTTATGAAGTGCCAAGCAGTAAAGCAATATACAGAACTGGCCCTGTGAGGTTTGACACCGCCAAGAATGCATCTCTAAATCACCTGTGGGCTATTACGCATATGTTTACAGTATTACCTGCTGCCAAGAAACACCAGGCACACTCTTGGAGCTTGCTTACCTACCTTTCTCTGAATCTAAAGGACTTGCATGCATAAATACCCTATACTCTGTGTCTATATGCATGTGTTTATACTATTACTTGCCAGCAAGAATGCAAGCTGTAGATCTGAAGCTCATTAAACTGTTTTTCTGTGAATCTACAGTTTTGAAACTACTCGCTCTGTTTCTGTATAATTATGTGAATGGATGATATTACCTGCTGCAAAAATCTGAAGCATACTTTTCATGCTCCCTTCCTGTGCATCTCAGAACTCTATAGGCTATAGAAAAGATTTATTCTACTTCCATATGCAGATGTTTACATACAGTGTTATCCTGTAGTCTTTGAGCTATTTCTGTGTCTAACACTACAAAAAAGGCATAGTTACTAAAGTTAATGTCTAAACTAAAGTTAGTCCTACTGAATATATCTTTTGAAAATGACAGTTAAGGTATTTACGGCATTATCTGTTTATTGGTGGCAAGGACAACAATTAATTGATAAAGTCACACCATCTGATAATGAATCCAACATCACTGTTCCATATATCTGTGAGAGGAGCTAAACGGAGCTTTGCAAAACCACTAAAAGGCTCTTTTTCAGTGCCAGTTTTCTGGTAGGCCTACAGCTCAACACATCGCGACTTGGCCGCCATTTTTTGCTTCACAATGGAGCTGTGTCGTGCCCAATCGCAAAAGCAAAAAGTGGCGGCCGAGTAGTACTGTGTCGAGCTGTACCAGAAAAACGGCGGTGGAAAAGATTCTACTGCCTATATCTATATATAGTGCAGTAATATCAGTATATCAATATCAGTAGGCCTATCCTTGGCAGTTTATGTCGGTGCGGATGTCTTAGCTGTATTTATAGCCTACAAACATACACCTGCATGGTAGAGAGAGAAATGGTGATGACAATGACATGCAAAGGTGCTTTCTATGGGGCTGACTACCTCATTTGCTTTGCATCACCTGCATCCATACTCATCGTTGCATAGTAGGCCTATTGCATCATGATAATGAGTGGGCAGCCGTGGCCTAGTGGTTAGAGAGTTGGTCTTTCAATCTAGGGGTTGCCGGTTGGAATCCCCCCTGACCTCTCCCTACATCTCCATCCATGGCTGAAGTGTCCTTGAGCAAGGCACCTAACCCCACATTGCTCCAGGGACTGTAACCAATACCCTGAAAAATAATAGTTGTAAGTCGCTTTGAATAAATGAAAGCTTCAGCTAAGTGTAATGTAATGTAATGTAATGTAATGTAATGTCATCTCAAGAGCCAGGTTATTCTCAGACTGTTCTTCTGGTTGATTATGAAACATTCACTGTCATCACTCATCAAGAAAGTACA
>NC_085876.1:45599806-45604806 GCF_034702125.1 Engraulis encrasicolus
GAATGCTGTGTCACAATGGCAATAAGAGTAGGAAATTCTCAGGTGAGCTATCGCTTTCGCTTCCCTTCCCTTTCTCTGCCAATTCATCATTCTCTCATTGGGGTCTCTCCATCTTTCTTTTTTGTCTTTCACTGTCCTCCATCCCTCTCTCCACCTCTGTCCTTTCACCAATTTACCCCTCCATAGCTCCCTGTCACTCTCACACACTCCATGCCTCCTTTTTCTCCTGCTCTTTGGAAATGACTTTGTCTTTCACTTGCCTTTCTCTCTATCCCTCGCTCCTCTGTTGCTCTCTTCCACCATATATCTCTCCCTCAATCACCTCACTGTTCCTCTCTTCTTTCACTCGTTCACTCTCTCTCGCTCCTCTCAATTCCTCCATCCTCCATCCTTCTCCTTCCTCTCATCTTATTCTTCCATCCTTCTCTATCTCCACCTCTCTCTCTCCCGCTCTCTCTTTCACTCCTCTCATCCTTCTCCCTCTCCCTCTCTCTCCCTCCCTCTCTTTCTCTCTCTCTCTCTCTCTCTCTCTCTGTCCCCCCCGCCCTCTCTCTCTCTCTCTCTCTCTCTCTCTCTCGCTTTCATTCCTCTCATCTTCTCTCCATCCTCCATCCTTCTCCTTCCTCTCATCATCTTCTTCCATCCTCTCTCTCCACTTCTCTCTTTCTCTCTCCCTCTCTGTCTCTCCCTCACTCTCTCTCTCTCCCCCTCTCTCTCTCTTTCTCTCTCATGCTTTCACTCCTCTCATCTTCTCTCTCTCCCTCTCTCTCTCCACCCCCCTCTCTCTCTCCACTCTCCTCCTCCTCTCTTTCTCTCCTCCCATCCTTCTCTCTCTCCACCCTCTCTCCTCCTCCTCTCTGCATCCCTCCCCTCTCCTCTCATCCTTCTCTCTCTCTCTCTCGCTCTCTCTCTCTCGCCCTCGCTCTCTCTCTCATCCTTTTCCCTCTCTCCTCTCCTCCTCCTCCCCTCTCCATGGCTCCTCTCCTCTCCTCCTCCTCCTCTCTGCATGGCTCCTCTCCTCTTCTCCTCCTCCTCCTCTCTGCATGGCTCCTCTCCTCTCCTCCTCCTCCTCTCTGCATGGCTCCTCTCCTCTTCTCCTCCTCCTCTCTGCATGGCTCCTCTCCTCTTCTCCTCCTCCTCCTCTCTGCATGGCTCCTCTCTGCTCTCCAGAATAATTTACCGCACGCAGCGTTCCCGCCCATGATTGAAGTGTAATTAGAGCTCACAGACATGGGACGCCAACACACACACACACACACACACACACACACACACACACACACACACACACACACACACACACACACACACACACACACACACACACACACATGTGCATGCACACACAGACGCACACGCACTCACGCACAGACGCACGCACGCACGCACGCACACACGTACACACACGCACGCACGCACGCACACACACACACACACACACACACACACACACACACACACACACACACACACACACACACACACACACACACACACACACACACACAGGAAGTCATCCTAAGGCTACAGTCAGCAAGTCGTGCCATCTCCTTCTCTTTTCTTTCTCTTGCACTTCACACCATCTCTCCATCCCCATCTCCCCATCTCTAACACTTACTGTAGTCCCAACTTTCTCCTTCCCTCTTTCACTCCTTGTCTGTGTTTCACTCCTTTCTCTTCTCACTCCTTGTCTGTGTTTCACTCCTTTCTCTCTTCCACTCTCTCAGTCCTTGTCTATCTCACCCTTTTTCTCTCCTCCACTCTCTCACTCCTTGACTCTGTCTCACCCCCTCCTCTCTTCCACTCTCTAACTCCTTGACTCTGTCTCACCCCCTCCTCTCTTCCACTCTCTCACTCCTTCGTCTTTCTCACCCCCTCCTCTCTTCCACTCTCTCACTCCTTGTCTTCCGCACCTCTCCTCCTCTCCTCCACTCTCTCACTCCTTGTCTTTCGCACCCCACCTCCTCTCTTCCACTCTCTCACTCCTTGTCTTCCGCACCTCTCCTCCTCTCTTCCACTCTCTCACTCCTTCGTCTTTCTCACCCCCTCCTCTCCTCCACTCTCTCACTCCTTCGTCTTTCGCACCCCACCTCCTCTCTTCTTCCGTAATCTGTTCTTCTGTCCTCTTCCTCCTCATCAGTGTGTCTGCTGCTGTGTCATCACTCTAAATGTCAGCAGTGTTGTCTTGTGCCCTTCAGCCCTGTCTGTCTCCCATCTGCCCAGGGCAGGACTAGTCATCTGGCATACCGGGCAATTCCCAGTGGGCCCTGCACCCTTCGTGGGCCCCTTTTCTCAGAAATGTATTCTCTATGTATATATTATAATTTTTTACATTTCTGAAAATAGGGGGCCACAAGGATGCGGGGCCCACCGGCATATCGGGCATTTCCCAGTGGGCCTCTTCTTTTCAGATTTTCTTCTGACGGTAGGGGCACAAGAGGGTGTGTAGCCCACCAGTGAGTTAGTTCTGCGCCACTAATTATGAGGGGCCCTTTAAAGCTAAAAGTGCCCGGTCCCTATTTCTCCCCCAGTTGGGTCCTATTTCTCCCCCAGTTGGGTCCTATTTCTCCCCCAGTTGGGCCCTATTTCTCCCCCAGTTGGGCCCTATTTCTCCCCCAGTTGGGCCCTATTTCTCCCCCAGTTGGTCCCTATTTCTCCCCCAGTTCAGCCCTTCAGCCCCCCATCTGCCCCCTGTCCTGCCCACAGTACCTGCTGCTGAGTAAGACACCTCGCCATAACCTTTAGAGAGATTATATCAGGGAGGCAACTGACTTGACTTGTCTGTGCCAGATACAACTAAATGTGTGCCATAATGTACTACTTACAGCAATGTACAGAGAATTTCAACATAGACAGTAGGAACAAGCAGACGAGTGATTTCACTCTCTTTCATGGCCACTCAGTCATTGCTTACATGCAGAGAGCAAACATATACCAACAGATGTCCTGCTTGCACTTTCTAACTTTCTGTGTGCATGCACATATTCTGTATTAACGCACGTACGCACATACGCACGTACGCACGCAGGCACGTACGCACGCACGCACACGCACGCNCGCACGCACGCACGTANACAAACACACACGCATGCACGCACGCACGCACGCACGCACGCACACACACACACACACACACACACACACACACACACACACACACACACACACACACACACACACACACACACACACACATTCACACACACACACACACACACACACACTCAATGGAAGAATAAGGAGGTCCATCGTATGGATAACAACCTCCTCTGCAGCCACACTTGACCTTGGCAACCCACCAAATGAAACACACACCCTCCTCACCCCATTAGAATCAGGGAAGCTGACAGTGGGGGACAAATGGATCCTTCGTTCCGGGCCCAGGTAGAGAGGTGCATCAGAACTGGGGCCCTCATTTCATTGTATGCATTGGGCACAGGGCCTTCTATAGGACTTTGTCCAGAACCTGGCCAAAGCTGTCAACGGCGGCGATGAGAATTTAGAGGAGGTAGCTGAATGTATGCTAAAGAGGTTTTGGAATGGTAAGCTGGATTCCGGAATGTCATCAAGTATCAATGCTGTAGAATGTAAATGGGATTCCTAGATGGAATGTATTGCAAGTAGGTTTCAGAACGTAACAGAACTTGGGGGGTGGGGGGGGGGGGGGAGTAGGCCTACCAAGAAAGATGAGATACTAAGAAATGTAGTAGTGAGAGAGGTTGTGAATGTAAAGTAAGGCAGTGCAGTGAGTGGTCTCTGCTGTAATGGTCTGTTCACATTAGGATCAGCAACAGCAGCAGCAGCATTGCGGAGGGAGGGGGGAAGGAAGGCTACAGATGCAGAGATGCAGCGCTAGCAATAACACTGTTTTACTTAGCATATTTAGCATTACACACATAGGAATGCATGCGTGATGTGATGCTGAAGGTGCTATTTGCTAATCTCTGGTGGACATGATAACACGTCTGCATGTTTGCCAAAGCTAATGCTAATGAAATGCATAGTGAATCATCCTGGCAGAGTGCAGTGCGGTACTACAGGCATAACTAATGCATCAAAAAGGACAAAGTGCAAGTGCCAGATGGGGGTTGGCAATGCATAAACATACATGGGGACATGGTGTGTGTTAGCCTCTCGATGCATACTAAAACAACATGTAGAAGTGGCGCGCATACATAATGTCATATGTTAGAGAGGAAGAGCCACACACATACATATGCACATACACACACATGCACACAAATCCAGGCATGTGTACACACACACACACACACACACACACACACACACACACACACACACACACACACACACACACACACACACACACACACACACACACACACACACACACACACACACACACACACACACACAAGCATGCGCATGGGCATGCGCGCGCACACACGCACACACTACTACACTACACTGGCTGGCTATGAATCATTTACTATCAGCTAATGCACTTAACTTTGAATAGAGCATTTGAATATGATTGTGTGGAGTTTGTGTGTAGTTTGTGACTGTGTATGCTGGCCTTGTCCTAGTTTCACACACCAGCCTGTTTGGTGTTGTCCTGTTGTCCATGCCCGGGATGATTTGACAGAGACAAGTGAGAGAACGTGCCCCTCTTCTTTCATCGTCACATCATTTTTTTTACCTTCTCTCTGTATGTTTCTATCCCCTCCTCTTTCTCTTCCTTTGTATTTATCTCTCAAACACAACCACTCCATCTCTCCCACTCTCACTCACTCCCTCCTTTTCTCTAGCACCCCCCCCCTCTCTCTCTCCCTCTCTCTCTGTGTCTGTCTCTGGTTTTTTATGTCTCTCAAACACAAGCACACTCCCTCTCATTCTCTCTCACTCCCTCCTTTTCTCTAACACCCCCCCTCTCTCTCTGTCTCTCTCTCTGTCTCTCTCTCTCTTTTTTTCTGTCTCTCAAACACAAGCACACTCCCCTCTCCCTCTGTCTTCCTCACTCTCTCTCTCTCTCTCTCTCT
>NC_085876.1:45619806-45622306 GCF_034702125.1 Engraulis encrasicolus
GCCCAAAACATACCTTACCTAAAATATAGGCCTACCTTACCTGATGAATATACTTTCTTCAAACAGGAGTAGGCACAGTTATATAATTTGTGATGAGTTTATGGGGTGGTACTTGGAAATATTTCTGCCTTTTTCGAGGTCCCTGGCTGATAAAGTTTGAGAGCACCTGCATTATTCTTCTCTACAGAGAATACAGGAGATGTGTTATGATGGCCCTGTGTCATAACAGTGTTTTACACCTCAATAAATGCTATCAAAAATAATACACCCTACCTGGAGGAAGAAAGTGAAACCCTGACATCGGAATAATGGCTAAATTACTACCTGTGGATGCATATAAACACACGCACATCCAAGCACACACATATCCCACTCACACAAACAGATACAGCTCCGTCTCCAGCTCCGGCTCCGTCTTGTTTTCCTTCTCCCTTGCACCCTCTCTCTCTTTCCTCCCTCTTCCTCCTCTCTCCTCTTCTCTTCTTCTCTCCTCCTCTTCTTCTTCTCCTTTATTCTTTTTCTCCTCTCCAGTCTTCTCCCCCTTTCCTCTCTTCCCTTTTTACACTTTTTACAGGCTTTTTGAGTGTCATGGCATAAAGAATCCGCACTGTGTGTGTGTGTGTGTGTGTGTGTGTGTGTGTGTGTGTGTGTGTGTGTGTGTGTGTGTGTGTGTGTGTGTGTGTGTGTGTGTGTGTGTGTGTGTGTGTCTGTGTGTGTCTGTGTGTGTGTGTGTGTGTGTGTGTGTGTGTGTGTGTGTGTGTGTGTGTGTGTGTGTGTGTGTGTGTGTGTGTGTGTGTGTGTCTGTGTCTGTGTCTGTGTGTGTGTCTGTGTCTGTGTCTGTGTGTGTGTGTGTGTGTGTCTGTGTGTGTGTGTGTGTGTGTGTGTGTGTGTGTGTGTGTGTGTGTGTGTGTATGTGTGTGTGTGTGTGTGTGTGTGTGTGTGTGTGTGTGTGTGTGTGTGTGTGTCTGTGTCTGTCTGTGTCAGTGTGTGTGTCTGTGTGTGTGTGCACGCGTGTAAGTATGTGCGTACATGTCTGGGTATGCGTGCGGAACTACATACAGTACGTGCGTACATACCTGTGTCAGTGTGTGTGTGTGTACATACTGTTCGTACCTACTGTAGGTGTGTGTGGTGTGGTTGGGTTATTGGCCAGAGTAGGGCATTACTTTATGACTTATCACCATGGCTACTGCTGGCTGGCTGGCGTTGGTTCGTTTCCCAGGCCCCCGTACCGTATCTGGGCGGCGGCGTGGCGATGGGGGGGCAGTGGGGGTCGGGCGCGTGTTAATTAAAATTTGGGTGCCAGATTAAAAGCCAGTCAATGGACGCCTCTGATCCCTCTTCAGAAATAAAGAGTAATTACAGAGGGATAATGGGCCAGAGCTCTCTCTTCTTTTCTCTCTTTTTTTCTCTCTCTCTCTCTTTTTCTCCACCTCTTTCACTCTCTCTTTTGTTCTGTCTTTTCCTCCACAGTCTCCGTCCCCTCATTTTCTTCTCTCTCACTGTCTTTCTTTCCTTCTGTCTCTCTCTCTCCCTCCTTCTCTCTCTCTCTCTCTCTCTCTCTCTCTCTCTCTCTCTCTCTCTCTCTATTCTCCACCGTTCTCAGTCTCTCTTTTGTTTTGTATTTTCGTCCACCTCTCCCCCTCTCTCTTTTATCCCTCTCTCTCCATCCCTCCCCCTTTCTCTTTCTCTTTTTTGTTTCTCTTCTCCTCTTAATGAATCTATCACTCTTTTTTCATCCCTTCATTTCTCCTCATCAAACCCTGTGCCAACATTCCCACTCAGTGGCAGCGCAATACTCTGACATCCGAATAATGGCTAAATTATAACCTGTGGATGCAGCTCAACACAGACACACACACACACACGCACACATGCACACACGCACATGCACGCACGCACGCACACACACACACACACACAGGCACGCACGCACACACACACGCACACACACAAAACACACACACACACACACACACAGAGAAACACACACACACACACACACACACACACACACACACACACACACACACACACACACACACACACACACACACACACACACAGAGAAACACACACACACACACACACACACACACACACACACACACACACACACACACACACACACACACACACACACACACACACAGAGAAACACACGCGCACACTCACACAAACACACACACACACACACACACACACACACACACACACACACACACACACACACACACGCACACACACACACACACACACACACACTGAAGTAATGGCTAAATTACAAGCTTTGTGTGCAGATGGCGTGAGTAAGGGGGTGATTATGTGCTAAGTGTGAAAAGGCAGGCCATAGCTAAACTAGATTGCAGTGTTGCCAGATTTGTCTGATCAAACCCGCCCAAAAGGTTCTCAAAAAACCCCAAAATGCGCAAAATTCCGCCCAATTTCAACAAATTGCATTGGTTTCTATGGGCACCAAACTGGTTTTAAAAAAAACGCC
>NC_085876.1:45634806-45639806 GCF_034702125.1 Engraulis encrasicolus
TACTACTTGCTTACTACTTACTACTATAATGATACTGACTTTTACTTTATTTTGATATATGCTTTGTTGTGTTTTATTAGTATGCTTGCTATGTGGCAAGCATACTATTGTTATCCGACCGTTTATTCTTATTTTCTTTTGTTATTCTATGAACCATATTTTTAGCCAGAATGCTTCTGAGGCCCTGGATGACACCAAGGAAGGTCACGGACCGAAAGCTTGGCTATTATATAAGGAAAAGGATTTAATTGTGAAGACATTTTTTTTCTTTCACAGCCGGAATACTTCGAAATAGAGAGTCCGTTTCAATAGTTCCGTAAGTTCCATTATTGTTATTCATTTATTGTTGTTGTTGTGGTCGTCAGCCATTGCATCTCCCCAGGGGAAAAAAAAGAAAACAAAAACGGAAAATGGTCACTATTTTTATCTGTTTGCTTTTGCTTTGCCACGCCTGATCTGTTTCTCATCCCTTGTCATGTTGGACTCCAACAATTCCTTGTGTTTCGCCAGAGGGTTAAAGAAAAGAAAACATAACAAACAAACAATGAAACACGGTAGGCATACATCTCTGTGTGTGTGTGTGTGTGTGTGTGTGAGAGAGAAAGAGAGAAAGATAGAGAGAGAGAGAGAGAGAGAGAGAGAGAGAGAGAGAGAGAGAGAGAGAGAGAGAGAGAGAGAGAGAGGGGGGAGAGAGAGAGGGAGAGAGAGAGAGAGAGAGAGAGAGAGAGTGGGAGAGAGGGAGAGAGAGAGGGCGGGGGATAGGGAGAGAGAAAGAGAGAGAGAGAGGGGTAGAGAGAGAGACAAAGAGAGAGAGAGAGAGAGACAGAGAGAGAGAGAGAGAGAGAGAGAGAGACAGAGAGAGAGAGAGAGAGAGAGAGAGAGAGAGAGAGAGAGAGAGAGAGAGAGATGTGTTGGGTAGTTGAGTACTTATCTAGAGGAAGAGGAAGCGGAGCTGCTTTAGACAGAGCAGAGTAGACACTTTTTCCTGGTGAACCAGTAGCCTGTAAGTAACAGGCTACTGGCACACTGCCCTTTCACGCGTCTCCGCAGGCGGGGTTTAGTCAAAAGATGCTTGCACGCGGTTGGAGCAACCTCATATGAATGACATGACACTTCGACCACTCACGTTGAAGCTTTGTGACGTAGGACGTGTCGTCACGTAAGCGCCGCCAGGTCGGGAACCAAAACAGAACAACGTCCTTTAGAAAATCAACTTGAGGTATTTTGGATAACACTGCTGAAATTGCTGCTTCCATCCCGACGCATGATAACTCCTCGCACGCCGCCATTACTGTTGTGATTCAGGGAGGGGGCGGGCACAGCCGAACTACCCTGGGGAGGGTGTTGCGTTCGATAAACGTCATACCCACTGAAATCCCTCCCTACGATCCTGATTCGTCGAGCTGCCCCGTTTATTTCGTAAACGGAGGAGGAGAGCGAATCACAGGTGCACCAGAAGGTTTGTGTAGCCCAGCCCCCTGGGCGTCAACACATAGCTTCTGGTTCACCAGGAAATAGTCACTTCCCTTTCATCAGGAAATATCCACATCCAGCCCCTCTCATGCAACACACTGGTGAGTGTGTGTGTGTGTGTGTGTGTGTGTGTGTGTGTGTGTGTGTGTGTGTGTGTGTGTGTGTGTGTGTGTGTGTGTGTGTGTGCCTGAGTGCGTGCGTGCGTGCGTGCGTGCGTGCGTGCGTGCGTGCGTGCGTGCGTGCGTGCGTGCGTGCGTGCGTGTGTGTGTGTGTGTGTGTGTGTGTGTGTGCGTGCGTGCGTGTGCGTGTGCGTGTGCGCGTGTGTGTGTATGTGCGTGTGCGTGCGTGCATGTGCATGCGTGTGTGTGTGTGTGTGTGTGTGTGTGTGTGTGTGTGTGTGTATGCTTGCTTGCGTGTCACCGGAGTTAAAACAAACCAACTGCATCCTGCCGGAAACTGAAAACTGTTGGTAAGAGAAATGGAAAGCTGGTGAAAAGAGAGAGCATGACATAGCAGGATAGAATGAAAGAAAGAGAGAGCATGACATAGAAGAATAGAGTAAAAGAAAGAGAGAGTGATTTGTAGTATAAACAAGGTCCGCAGACCTTAGGCAGGTCACATGAGCAAATATGTTCACGACCGACTGACTGATAGACCTGCTTTTTCCTCCAAAAAAATCTTCATTCCTTCATCTAATGATTAGATTCTAATATTTTGATTCCTTCATCTCCTCTCTCATGACTTCATTCCTCTCGCTTCTCCTCGATCCCCTCTCTGTTTCCTCAAGGCCCTCAGCTCATTTTCTCACCTGTTTTTTACTTTTCCACCGCTATTTCATTCCCTCCTCCACCTACCTCTCTTTACTGTAGCCCATCTGTCTGTCTCTCTCTCTCTGTCTCTCTCTCTCTCTCTCTCTCTCTCTCTCTCTCTCTCTCTCTCTCTCTCTTATCTATTTGATTATGTTTTAAGGCAGCCTCGTGAATCCTTGAGCACCAGTTCATTTATTGAGTGTTAAATGCCAAAACCTCTTCCCACCATGCTTCATTGCCAGTCTCCTCTCTTCTCCCCTTCACTCACTGCAGACAGACATTGTGTGTGTGTGCGTGCGTGTGTGTGTGCGTGCGTGTGTGTGTGTGTGTGTGTGTGTCTGTGTGTGTGTCTGTGTGTGTGAGTGTGTGTGTGTGTGTGTGCGTGCGTGAGTGCATGCATGATTGCGTGCCTGTCTGTCTGTGTGTGCGTGCGTGTGTCCGCGCTTGTGTCCGCGCTTGTGTGTGTGTGTGTGTGTGTGTGTGTGTGTGTGTGTGTGTGTGTGTGTGTGTGTGTGTGTGTGTGTTTGTGTGTGTGTGTGTGCGTGTGTGTGTGTGTGTCCGTGTGTCCTTTCCCCTCCGCTTACATCTTTTCCGGTAACCGTCACACTCTCGGTCTCTTCATCTTTCTTTCCTAATAAAGGGATGTTGTAAACCAAGTCACTCGGAGGATTTTTCAAGTTTTATAGAATGCGCTTGTGTGAAAAACTTAGTCAATTGTTTCATAGACGAATATTAAATCTACTCAAATTCATTTGTTCCCTCCACCCACCCGATTTGCCAACTCTTCCTTCTTCAATCTCATCACCCTTTCCGACTCACTCAAACCCAGACTCTTAACAGCGGAAAATCACTGACAGCAGGAGAACTAAACACAGGGCTTGCTTGGGAGAGAAATCGGGCCCGGGCACTTTTGACTTAAAGAGGCCCCTCAAAATTAACTGACTCACTGGTGGGCCCTGCACCCTCGTGGTTCCCTATTTTCAGAAATGTAAAATAATAATCCTAATTTTATTTTACATTTCTATAAATAGGGGCCCACATAACAAGGGTGAGGGGCCCACCAAGTAACGGTAGGGACACATACACGCGAATTTGCGAACTTTGCCATTCATTCCTATGAGAGAGGCGAAGGCAAGCGATGGCGAGGCGAAGGCAAGCGATGGCAAGCGAACAGGAGCGAAGCGAAGCGAAATTATTAAAGAAAGTTTAATGTTATGCAAATGAGGAGCGAATTCGCCTGCCATGGCCCAATCAAATCAACAACATAACTGTTCCATTCCATTTGATTCGCCGCGACGACCTGATGACGGTTGAATTTCGCCTCTCTTCGCTTCGCCTCGCTTCGCCTCCTATGTGTCCCTACCGTAAAGCCTGCAATGCCAGATGGCCAGTCCAGCCCTGGCTGAACAGGATGAGGTGGAGGAGGAAGAATTGTATAATGGGAAGCAGAAAAAGGATAGACAGATGAAGAATTCATAGGAATTGTATAATGGGAGGTAGAAAAGATGGCATAGACAGAAGATGAACTCATTGGTGAATAGTGGTGAAATCTCAGATGGAAATGGGACAATGAGAAAAAGGCGTCTGAAGAAAGGTTTCTACCCAAAACCAAAAAATAAGTGGGAACAAAAGACCCTGGTTGTAGCAGACTTTTCTCTGTTTTTAAAATGAGAAAAAGGGCAATGGGAGGTGGCTGGCCTGGCTAACTAGTGGTCAATAACTTCAGTGGTTCACTAACAATAATTTCAGCAGTAGCACACGTGAGGGTGGCGCAATGACAGACAATGCCACAATTGTATGGAATTTTTTGTTGTTTGTTTTTATTTGACTATCTACCGCAATAACCATATTCATTGTAGCATATAAACCACCTATTATTATTAATTAATTAATTAATGGCCATTAGATGCCATTGCGCCACCTGACATCTGAGCCCATATAAAAAAACGTCTGTTACCCCTAGACTGACTGACTCTGTTATGCAGAGGTCAGACGGAACCCCTGCATTTTGGATAGAGCAAGCTCCAGTGGTGCTAGTGGTTAGCAGGAAGCTAGCCAGAGACACGGTTGGTTTCTATCCTTGTCCATCAGATTATGGTGCTGTCATTGTCCAGTGAATAGAGGATTTTACTTTTACTTTGTTTTTTTTCGGGCATTTTTCCCCACCACTGTATGCTTGGAGGAGAGCCCGAAGATGAAAGGCTCGGCGGCCAGGCTGGTCCACCATGTGACTCTGGCTCTGGGACGGAGGTAAGCACCAGACTGGAATGGGCTGAAATGAATCTACATACTGATATTCATTACATGCTGAGATGGTGATTGGTGGTGGCCGGGGATAAGGTTGATTAAAGGACATCCAAACTGGACCGGTCTGGACTGGATGGACGGCCTCTGGTAAACAGGTACCTGTACCGCATTCCAGTTGGGTGAAGTTATGGTGGACAGCTCTTGGGTCGACATGAAACAACACACAGGAGTGTAGAGTAGAGAGGCAAAAGAAAGGTTGAGATGGTGTTGGCTGGAGATACCGAAATAAAACAACACACAAGAGTGTAGAGAGGCAGAAAAGCGGTTGAGATGATGGTGTTGGCTGAGGATACGGATGACAAAGGAGATCCAGATGGGATGAACGCTGAACTGGACCAAACCAGCCAAAGAGGACTGGACAGGATGGGTCTGGCAAGCAGGTTTGGCACATTGCTTCTGGTACTGGTACCA
>NC_085876.1:45657306-45672306 GCF_034702125.1 Engraulis encrasicolus
GGGGTGGGCAACGCCATGATTGATTTACAGAGATTCCAGAACAAAGGGGGTTCTAGAATGGATTAATGCTAAGTGATAGGAGGGTACAAGGGCCCCTCACCACCCTTTCACATTCCCAAAAAGATAACCAACGTGCCCTTTTTTGGAAAAAAACATCGTTTCTGGTCTCGTCCAATGGGTACAGGCTTTAGGATTTTATTACTCAAGAAAACTTAAAAAAAACCCCGTGCAATATTTTTTATTAGGCACAGTTTATGTCTTTGATTTCATGCTGACCCCCTTTACAAATGTTACCCCTTTTTTGTGAATACTTTCAAGCATCAGAAAATTTAAGTATTCTTTTTAGCCTGGGGGAAATTTTCTCCTCATACCCTGGGGGAAACTTCTCCCTTTTCCCTTTTTGATTTTCTAGGAATTGACCAAATTTTTACAAGCCAACGAAAAGTGAATTAAAAGTGAATTTTTTAGTCTGGCCCTGATTAGTGAGACATGGAAGATTGTGTTTGGGAAAAAATCCTTTTTTTTTGTCTGCCCCTGTTGGCCTATTGGCCAAAGCTTTGTCTTTACTCCCCGAAAAACCCGATTTGCATCCCAAAAATTAAAACAAATCAAAAAAAATGTCCGGGGTTGTGGTTAAAAGCCCGATTCAGGGGGCCCGGGGGATTGTCTGAAAGGGTAGACCCCCTCGCAGGCCTTTTTCCCCCTGGCGGGGGGGCTAGTTTACCGGCTACTTTTTAACTGCCATAGATCAGAAATGGTTGCATGCCCTGCACAATGAGAGAGGGACAGACTATGACACATGAGAAGTGAAGAGGGGTGAGGGGAGAGAAATNTTTGATTCATTTTTTTNTTTAATTAAAAAACTTTATTACAAATCCTTAGAATACAGAGCCAACATTGTGCTATGGAGTGACAATCACATCTCAAACAGGTGTCCTCATAAAAATGTGCAAAACTCAATTCATCATTTTTCAACAAAAGCATAACAAGCACCGTTATGACACAAGATTTGTTCATAAACCTCCACATTGTTCGATAACTTGTAGAGAGAGATATATATTTTAGGAGCGAGAGAAGAGAGCGAGTGTGAGTGTGTGTCGAGAGTCAGACGAGAGATGATTCGAGAGCAGAGAGATAGAGCGAGAGAGCGAGCGAGCAGAGAGAGAGAGAGACGAGCAGAAAGCGAGCTTGAGAGCTAGCCATGCAATGGAGAGAGCGAGGAATGAGAGAGACGCGCAGCAGAGAGCGAGAGCGACGAGAGCGAGAGAGCAGCAGCGAGCCCGCAGCCGAGCGCAGAGAGCGCTCGATCTCTGACTTCGAGCCGGCGAGACCTAGACCGTCCCTTTGCCGCTGGGGTGGACAGCGTGGAGCGAGAGACGACAGGACCGCGAGCGCGCTCGCGCGGCGCTAGCTCGCGACTGCCGCGAGCGCGCAGGTGAGCGCGAGAGCGCGTGCTACGAGAGACCGCCTTAGTCTCGCCGGCGCGACCTAGACCGTCTATGGCCGATGTGGGTGGAAAGGAGTGGAAGCAGTGCGGCGAGCAGGAGGAAGGCCAAAAAGCTCCTTAATGGTGTGGAGTTATGTGTTTGGTTCACTGTGGCAAAGAAACAGGCTTGAGATTGACTTGTTATTGCAGGTGTGGGTGTGTAGCCATACGTAGGCCCTCTGTGTGTGGCTGTGTGTGTGTGTGTGTGTGTGTGTGTGTGTGTTGTTGTGTGTGTGTGTGTGGTGTTGATGTGGGTTGTGGTGTGTGTGTGTGTGTGTGTGTGGTTGTGGTGGGTGTGGTGTGGTTTGTGTGTTGTTGTGTTCGTTGGTTGTGTGTCCGTCGTGTGTGTGCTAGTCAGACTGTGCCGGTGCAGTCCGCTGTGAGTGTTGCGTGCCCAGTGCCGGGTGCTGCGCTGTGTAGGTGTGGTAGCCCCTGCCGGCTCAAGACCTAAACATCTCTCGTAAAAGCAGGACACAGGTCCAGCAATTTCGGCTTCTCGCTGTGTTTTTATCCCATTCCTGGGCGCAGGAAAAGCAGTGGAAAGGAAAGAAGAAAGAAAGAAAAAAGAAAGAACGAAAGATAGAAATAGAAGAAAAGAAAGGAAAAGAAAAGAAAAGTCTGTGAAGATAAAAATTGGGTGAAAACAAAAGGGAACGATGTGGAAAAAAAGCAAAGAAATAGAAATAGACTGATGAGAACGGGGAGGGCTCTACCATAAATCGTTGAGTATGTAGTAGAGGCCAATGTTAAGGCACCCGAATCGTGCAAGGAAATTTTGCCAAAGTATAACGCAAATTCCTCACTCATTCACGTACCAAGCAAAAGGGAAGGCAGTAGCGAATGCCAAGTTTGATCTTTATTTGTTTTTTTTTTTTTTTTTTTTTGCAATGAGGAGCAAATTTCTCCCTGTGACACGCCGATAAAATATGATAAACACTTAATGCATATCAACAATAAACATTTAATGTTCCAATGAATTCAGCAAACATTAATGTTATCTAAATAAGTCTATGATTTGCTGACATTACTGTTGTGGAGAACAGACTAACGCTGCGATTTTCGCCTAACTTCTTTTCCTCATCTTGCTTCCTTCATGTTCATTTCCATGTGATCCTGGCATAAGTGTGTGTGTGCGTGTGTGTGTTGGGGGAATTCTCCACACCCTCCAACCCACAGCCTATCTAACAGGTCAACTCTGCATCCCATGAGAGGATATACATAAAAAGAAAACTCCCCAGCAGACCTTACCAAATACCTCTTTGAAAACTGCCCCATCTGCAATACAGCTACTCTGCTGCCCTCCAATGACTGTACTGTACTGAAGTCTTTTACTCTGTTTCCAGCGTGACTGTAGTTCAAAGGAGCTTAATTGGCGTGGCAAAGTAGGTGCTTTAGTAGTGCCAAAGCCCTCATTACACACGCGGACAGTCACATAAGCACACGCACACACACATGGACACATGCATGCGTGCACAAGCACACACACAGAGACACACACAGACACAAACACACACACACGCACACACACACACACACACACACACACACAAACACACACACAACCACACACACAAACACTCACACACAACTCACACACAGACAAACACACCCCACACACACACACACACACACACAACAACCTGACACACACACACACACAAACACCACACACACACACACACACAAAGCACACACACACACACATACACACACAAAAATCACACACACACTCACACACACACACACAGACACACACAGACACAAACACACACACACGCACACACACTACATGCTTCATTTTCATAATAGGCCTGTATATTGTTTCATATTTAACAGACCCAAACACACATATTTGGTCTCAGCTCTTCTCATCATTCCGTCCTCTCTTCTTTTCTGTTTAATTTCAGTATTACATTTTCTTCTCTCTTACTTCACTGCTTTCCCAGTTAATACCAGTGCTTGTATGTGCATGTGTATGTGAGCACACACACACACACACACACACACACACACACACACACACACACACACACACACACACCACACACACACACACACACAAATGCACACACACAGAACACACACACACACACACACACCGGGGGCGCACCACACACAACACACACAACAAGCACACACACACACACACAACACCACAACACCACACACACACACACACACACACACACACACACACACACACACACACACACACACACACACACACACACACACGACTGTCTTTTGCCAACACAGCTCTGAGATCACCTACGGGCAATTGGTGCCACCAAGCCTGGTGCTGTCTGACCCTTCTGGGATGAACTGAACGACCTGATGATGCCCGATTCTTGCATAGACAGTATGTGTCTGTGCGTGCGTGCGTGCGTGCGTGCGTGTGTGTGTGTGTGCACGCTTGGGTACATGTGTGTGTTCCTTCCTTGTTCACAGTCCAAGTCCAAGCTCCCCCCCCCAGAAAAAAAAGTCCTCACTCACACACACACACACACACACACACACACACACACACACACACACACACACACACACACACACACACACACACACACACACACACACACACACACACACACACACAGTGCCACTCTGGATCATGCCCCAGCTCTGGCAGGCCCTGCCAGACTAATTAAGCCGGCATTGGCATCCGTTTTCCAATGGCACACATAAACTACACTGGCTGAGGAGAGGAGAGAGGGAGGATTAGAATAAGAAGAGGATAGTATGAAGAGGAGAGGTCGAGGAGGAGAGGAGAGGAGGAGAGGAGAGGAGAGGAGAGGTGAGGAGAGGAGGAGGAGAAGGAGAGGAGAGGAAGAGAAGAGACAAACTGGAAGAGACGTGACGAGACAGAGAATAGAAAGAGAGAGAGAAGAAGGAAAGCACTTAAGAGAAGAGAAGTTGAAGAGAAGAGGGGGAAGACGAAGAGCAGGAGGAGAGTAAAGAGAAGAGGACAGAGAGGCAGGACAGGACAGGACAGTCATCCCAACACGCCACCTGTAGTCCATCGTGACTTGATTCCTGTAGGGAATAAGACTCTGTCTAGCCTATCATCACCAGTGTTCTTCTGTCTGAGACGACAGAGGAAATCTCTTGAGCCATTCCAGCAGTAAGTATGTTTGGGACTGTACCTCCATCTCTAACCAAGCAATTCAACAGCAAAAATTATTGTCTGGGACTTCATCTCTCTCTAACCAATCAGCAATATGGTTGGGACTCTTTTCTCTAGCCAACCAATACAGCCTTGGTAGGTACAGTGCTTCTCTCTGGCCAATCAACACAAGGTCTTTTCAGGGCATGTTGCTTCTCTCTTGCCAATCAAATTCAAACGTCTTCTTGGGATTGACTCACTTTCTCGCCAATTGGGGAGGGCCGGCGGTTTTGGTGAGAGCCATGGAAAGTAAAAGTTTGGCTAATCCCATTGACCTCTTTCTGTTTCGATTTTTTCCACAAAGATGGTGGCTCATGGATGGGTGGGTCTTTGACACACAGATCACCATTGACATAGTTCCAAAATATTTCCAGGAAGTGAGCGTCAAACACAGAAAATGCAGTAACGGTGATTCATTGTAATTCATTCTTCATTCTTATTCTTATGTAGTGGTTTCTGTGTTAGTCCTCTAGTGAAAAGGAAAGCTGCTGCGCAGCGTAAAATTATATGAATCTATGTGAAACATGTGACCTACCGACTTCCTGTTCCTCGTTTGTCACAACTCTGAATTCTATAGAGTGCGTCTTAATATGCGACCTTGCCTCCTCCACTTGCGCTTGTCTCTTCGTCCCGCCTCCTGGCCTCTCCTCCGTGGAGAAAACGATAAAGTTTCCCAGCTGTCAGCCTAGCCACAACAACTTTTGAGGGACTGTTTTTCATTCATCATCCCAATTACAAATGAGAAAAAGACTCTACAATTGAGCTTTTGAAAGATATTGAAATATAATGCTGTTGTCAGTGATGTCATCATGACGAGAAGCAAGTGGAGGAGGCAAGTGGAGGAGGCAAGGACGCATATTAAGATGCACTCATAGCTCTGGGTTTACGTCTCAGGAACTGGAAGGCTCAACGAAAGACGATAGATAAGGACTAGTGTTTCTCAACGGGGGCGGTACAGCCCACCAGGGGCGTTGGAGAGCTCTAAGGGGGGCGTTGAGAAGGATGCAGATGAGAGGTGGTGGTGCTTTTGCCATCTACATGGTCGATTCTGCTCTAACAAAGTGCATGCAGCTCGATTACCTCACACCAGTTTACAAACAGTAAACGGGTCTATAAATGGAGCTCAATGGGAAGGTCACATTTATTCACACCCACTTTGTTGCATAAGTGATGGATATTATGTTTTACCTTGGCTTACTATATTAAAATTCTTTCGTTCAACCACTGCAATATTTTGGATCATTTTGCTGTGTCTTCCTGATCAAACGAACGTTGGACGTAGCATAGCAAAATATTCCCGGCAGACTTCCTGGTATGGTTGCTAATGTTTAGTAGACATGTTTGACAAATTATCCAATCAACGACTATGCTTTCTCTGACAGATCAGCACAAAGGAGCTCCCTCTTTGCTGCCATAGGCTCACAACTTGTGAACACAACAGGGTGACCAGTGTGCCTTGCTTCTGTTCATAAAATGTGGTGCAAACATTTCATCCGCCTTGAAAACGTCCATAGTGTGATATTTCTTTCTGGTCTATTAAAACCCCTTATTATATGGTGTGACGTCATCGGTCGAATGCTCCATTCATTTCAACGGGGCTCCCCAACGTTCGCACGTCTGTTATTTTTCGATAACGGACGGGTTGGTCTATAACAGACCGCTGTCAATGGCAACAAGACTTTTCACTGCTAAAGCGACTTTTCAACAATACTCTAATCAGCTGCTGTGATAGACAACACCTGTTGTCCTGGCTACCTAGCTGTTGCCTAGCGGTGTTCCACAACGGCACTGTTTTGTTTTGAGCAGCAACAATCTTAACATTAAATAGGCCTAAAGAAATGTCCCCGCCATGTGTGAATCATTTAAGTATATCCATATAATAAGCGGGTTAACTTTCTGCGAGTCGGTCGCTTTGTGGAATAGCAGCACTTCAGAGAGAACAAGACCCCTCCGCTCCGCGTCGGGGTCTAAAGATTCTCTCTGTCGTGCTGCTATTCCACGGTAGCGACCTTCTCGCCGAACATTAACCCTTACTTAGGGCAACACTATGGCTCTCTGTAATGTCATAGCAATGTTGTTATGATGTAGTTAAGCATTTTCAGCAAGTGAATAGGGTCACCGGCGATCCCTGCTATAGTAAGAGGCTACTTGAATTTCGTTCACCCAATCAACAGCATGTTCTGTATGTTTAGGCCTGAAAGAAGACATGGCACCTGTGTTGCCAGATGGGAAAATGCTGAATTATCGTATCAAAACCTCAGAATGATTGTTTTTGGGGGCTTTTTGGGAGGAAATTATTGCACAAGACCCTAATTGTCTTAAATGTCATGGCGTCTAATGCCTCTTTTCTACTGCCGGTTTTCTGGTTGGCCTACAGCGCGACACGGCCGCCACTTTTTGCTTTACGATTGAGCTGTGTCGTGCCCAATCAAAAAGCAAAAAGTGGCGGCCGAGTCGCTCTGTGTCGAGCTGTAGGTCAACCAGAAAACCGGCAGTGGAAAAGGGGCATAAAAAAATGAAGGATAAGTCTGAAATTATCGTACATTATGTTTTTTTTTATCGTACAGAGGACAAAATGGACAAAATAATGGTACAAATATGATAATTATCGAACATCTGGCAACACTGCATAGCACTGAAGATGGTCAGACAGGCCCCAGTAAAAAGCAGTGGCTATACGTAGCGTGCCGCCGCTGACAGCATCGGATACGCCGGTCTGCTGCCTTTAGCACCTTGTGAAACCACTGAGCCGGTACACTGTCGTATTACTGCCAGAGACTGCCAGGGTTGCCAGATGAGGCTGATGATTTCCAGCCCAAAAAATGCTCAAAACCCGCCTCGAAGGACAAAATCCCGCCCAATTGTATTGATTTCTATGGCAAAAATTGGGCAGGTTTTTCTGATAAATGTAATTTTTACCCGCACACGGCCATCTTAAGCAGCCCAATTTGGCGGGAAACAGCCCACTCTGGCAACACTGGAGACTGCACAAGATGGGACAACACAAGACACTAGCCACCGAAGCTGAGATCGCAGTTTAATCTAGAAAATAGAACCACTGGTCTGATATACAGTATAGTATAATCACATAATGCACCGTAAATTCGAGGCTTGTGCAGACAAATTGGGGTTTCACAGTTAGGGGAGTTCTTTATGGCTATTAATGCACAGCCACAGAGTTGGAGAAGATTGCTTTAGGATATGCAGTGCTGTCCTATGTCCCTTTACTAGGGTGTGTGTGTGTGTGTGTGTGTGTGTGTGTGTGTGTGTGTGTGTGTGTGTGTGTGTGTGTGTGTGTGTGTGTGCGCGTGCGTGTGTGTGTGTGTGTGTGTGTGTGTGATATGCTGTACTGTCCCATGTCCCTTTACTATAGGGATGAAGAGGAGGGAGGGTTGGATGTGACATGCAAATGTTGTTGGAAGGTGTGTGTGTGTGTGTGTGTGTGTGTGTGTGTGTGCGTGTGTGCGTGCGTGCGTGCGTGCGTGCGTGCGTGCGTGCGTGCGTGCGTGCGTGCGTGCAAGCGAGCGTTGTGTGTGTGTGTGTGTATGTGTGTGTGTGAGCGTACGCACGTGCGTGCATGTGTATGCACAGTGTTTGTGTGTTAGCGACTCACGGTTGGCAGAGCTTTATGAGGTCCTGGTCCGTGGTCCCCGGCGGTAGTGTGTGTGTGTGTGTGTGTGTGTGTGTGTGTGTGTGTGTGTGTGTGTGTGTTATAGACTCACGGTTGGCAGAGTTTTATGAGGTCCTGGTCCGTGGTCCCCGGCGGTAGTCCTCGGATGTACAAGTTGGTCTTGCTGAGCTGCTCTGCTCCGCCGTGATGGCTGCAGCTGTTGGAGGTGGGGCTGGGCGGGGCCATGGGGTGAGGGGGTGGGGCATAGGGCTGCTGTAACACACAGAAGGTCAAAGGTAAGGTCAGTCAGGGTCAACGTGTCTTTAAGCTTTAGGGTAGCTTGTTAAACAAATAGCACAGGGATAGAGAGAGACACAGACAAGTCAGACAGTGCGTTTGTGAGAGACTTGGTGAGGCCATGGGGCGATAGTAAGGTTAAGAGCAATGCAAGTACTTTTTGAGTTCCCGCAAATCAGGGAACTCCTTTCACTTTGTCGAGAAGCAAACAACTATAAGCAAACCAAGGGAGGCGGGTCAACCATGTCGTTTGGGATTTGTTAATTGTTATGCTCTTGGTCAGACCAAGTCTCGCAGAGATTTGAACGCCGATGATAATCAGGCTAATGTGGCAAGGCTTGGGGTGGGAGTTGGGGTGAGGGTGTGTGCGGGATTTTCTTCAGGGTCAAATTGTCAAGGTCGATGTCAAAGTATTTAAAGACAAGAAAACAAAGAGACAGGGACTTAGAGAGTAAGAGAGCGTGAAAGTGGCTTTGTGGGATGAGGGGATTCGACAGTTCAAGGTCATTTTCAATGTCATGATCAAAGTCTCGCATCTGAGCCTTGGCAATGTGCGTATGTTAGGACAAGCCTCACAGTCTAGAATCCCACGGGTGTGTTTCTCAACAACTGAGTTAGCAACTTGCTTTTTTTACAATACAATTTCCCATTGGAAAGGTAGTAAGTTGCTAACTGGTTAGGACAGAGGCTTTCAAGGAACGGGGTCCAGATTTAGAACATGGCACATTGCCAAGCAGATCAGAACAATATCACCAGAGCCCTCAGTCAAGCATTGACACACTCTCACAGCTGGTGGTTAAAATTCTGAGATGTTTTTAAAAAATATATGACTTTCCCAGAGATACAGAAGAACGGGAATTTAGATGGCGATACAGTATATAGGTTGGAAATTGGCGAAGGAATTCCACAGCATGACATTATTACTGTTGGACACTGTTCACGTTGGTTATTGAGACATTTAAAAATCCACCGCATGCCTTTCAGGGGAATACTCTGGTTACTTGTCTTGTTTTCACAAAAAGACTGCTTCATTATTACACCATTTGCACTCCTTGTCTGTTCAGCGCCTCAAAGGAGAAGTCCCAGTGTAATGTAATGTAATGTATGTGTACCTATGCATGCTCCAACGAGTGTGTAATGTTTTGGAATGACCATAGGAGAATTGGGAGAATTGGCATCCAGCAATTATAGTGGTGTGTGTGTGTGTGTGTGTGTGTGTGTGTGTGTGTGTGTGTGTGTGTGTGTGTGTGTGTGTGTGTGTGTGTGTGTGTGTGTGTGTGTGTGTGTGTGTGTGTGTGTGTGTGTGTGTGTGTGTGTGTGTGTGTGTGTGTGTGTGTGTGTGTTTGTGCGTGCGTGCGTGCGTGTGTGTGTGTGTTCAGTGAATACAAATGCCAATGAGAGAGGAAAGGAGTGAGCCTCTAAACTATTAACACTTGGCCAGCTCACGTTTCTACACCAGACGAGTCAATTATCAAACAATTTACACCTCCGCCAGCCAGACAGGTATCAGGTGACCTTCACCCTTGCATTCTCTCTCTCTCTCTCTCTCTCTCTCTCTCTCTCTCTCTCTCTCTCTCTCACACACACACACACACACACACACACACACACACACACACACACACACACACACACACACACACACACACGCGCCTCTTCCTCTTCTCCTCCTCCTGGGAAGTCAAATCCTGTCCCGCCCACACGGCTCTTTAGCCACGCATGATTGGTTGTGCTATTTCTAGGCTGCTCAGCTGGCGTGACTGACAGCCAATAGGGCGCCCTGGAGCGTGAAGGCAGACACATCTATCAATGGGCCCAGCAATTATCACACGCGCGGTAAATGGTAGTGACAGGCATCGCTTAACACGCCAAGCACACACACACACACACACATACGCGCGCGTGCGTGCGCACACACACACGCACGCACACACATACACACGTATGCACATGCACACACACACAAACACACACACACAAACACACACACACACACACACACACACACACACACACACACACACACACACACACACACACACACACACACACACACACACACACACACACACACACACACACTTACCACACACAGTCATGCATACACAGGCAACGCATGCACAGTAAGTATAACTGACAGTGAGCGTTTACTATGCTAACACACACAGACGCATGCACACACACGGACACATACACACACTAAGCATAACTGACAGGCACCGATTATCAGGCGAAATACGCGCGCGCGCACACACACACACACACACACACACACACACACACACACACACACACACACACACACACACACACACACACACACACGTACGCACGCACACACACACACACACACACACACACACACACACACACACACACACACACACACACACACACACACACACACACACACACACACACACACACACACACACACACACACACATATGTGAGATAGACACACATACTGTATGTTCACACATTCTGAGCACAACTGACAGATACCACTTTGCCAACCATACACATGGATGGACACACACATATATACTCTCTTTCTCTCTCTCTCTCTCTCTCTCTCTCTCTCTCTCTCTCTCTCTCTCTCTCTCTCTCTCTCTCTCTCTCTCTCTCTCTCTCTCTCCACAACCCTTCACTGCAAAGACTGTGCATCCAAGCTACATAAATTAGATGCGTAGCTGTACACATAAATCAAAACAAATCAAAAAAATTATTTCAAGCCCAGTTGAACACGGTATGGCACAGTACTGACACTTTCAAATGCTCATGAGCAATCCATCAAACCTACTCAAACCAATTACAGTACAGGAATAAGCTGCACTTAAAGAAACTAAAGCATTACATCGAACACTTGCACACATACAGTGCATGTGCACATGGGAACATACATATATAGCAAGTACACATGATCTAAGATTCAGGCCACACTTTAACCCATTTTAGCCTGGAACGATATATACGCTGCATTCAGACTTTTGAGATTTGAGGATTTTTGTTAAAATGTGGGTATATTACATCTGAATGAACACATGCTGATGCAAAATGAGGGTCCTAGCTTTTAAATGCCACTTATTTCATGTTTTATTTTATTATTTTTTTTTATATAGTGCCTTTTTAAAATAACCAAGGTCACTTTACATGGCATGCATGAGGGTGTGTGCATGTCTGTATGTACAGAGGGGCTGATGAAAGCTTTTGCTGACCCTAGGACTAAATCATCTGAAAGGGCCCCTCCAAATACTGTACATACAATATATGTTTTTTTTTTTTACTTATCAACACGGTGTTGTGAGGAGGGGCAAGACACTGGCAGCCAACCATGTGAGCTAATATTTTGACTGACAGCGGTTTCCAACAATCAGAGGTTGAGTTGTGCGCAGCTAGTTTCACACAGTCAGGAGAAATTTTTTTTTAGAACCCATGTATATCAAGGGGACCCAATTAATGGGCCCCGTCTCTCCCTGGGCCCGGGACAACTGAAACCCTTGGGGCACCATTGGGTGCTGCCGGCCGCCTTGCACAGGTGAGGCATAAATGTATCAATTTCGTTGCGTGCAGTTTGCACTTGTGTGCTGCGGAGCGCTGTGTCACAATGGAAATGGGAGGTGGAGGAGTTTCCCAGGTGGGGCTTTCACTTTCACGAGGCACTAAAATCCCAAAAGTAGTAGTTGATGATACACCGCGCTCTTCCGTGTGGTGCGTCTCCCGTTGAATAACTTTGAAGGTGAAAAAGTGGATCGCACTCGGGTTCTTCTTTTCTTCTTTTTTATTTTTTTATTTACATAGCAGCAGAAGTGTAGACAAACGTTTCGGCTGTTGCCTTCGTCAGTGTCTGCTGCTATGTAAATAAAAAAATAAAAAAGAAGAAAAGAAGAACCCGAGTGCGATCCACTTTTTCACACTAAAATCCCAAAAGCCTGTGTGGCAGGGATACAGTAAAGAGAGTTGAGGAGAGGCAGGGGGCTGTTATATCCTGGCCATTACCATGGTAACACGAGGCAGCATCTGTGCGGGGGCGAAATAAATAAAATCTGAGCTGGGGCTGGGGCGGGACGGGAAGGGAAGGGATTGAGGTCTTTTTACAGTCGGGCATTAGAATGCCAAAAGCATTAGACAGCATCTGTGGAGGGCAATTAAAGTGGTGCTGGAGCTGGAGCTACCTACCTCAGTGTGCTGCTGAGCAGCTGCATGGAATGCCAATGAGAGAGGGATACCATGCAGGGATCACCCAGCCAGCGGTGGAAAGAATATAGCCGAATATATTACATAGGTAATGGGGTGGTTGTTTCCAAGGGTGGTTAGTACCACCCCATTGGCCAATAAGATGAGGGATACCAAGCCAGGTGGTAGCCATAGAACTCCACATACAAGTGTGGGTGGGTGAAAGAGGTGATGATAATATTGGGTAACACTTTACTTGAAGTCCATTCTATAGTGCATTATAATTAGTCACAGTACATTATGGCTACACTCATAAATCGTAATGGTGTATTATGTTATAACTATACATCTAGCCTATTATGCCAGGGATCACCCAGCCAGCGGTGGAAAGAATGGAGCCGAATATAGTCCACAGCACTGCAGAGATGACCAATAAGAGGGGGGATACCAGAAATGACCCAAGCAATGTGGTAGCCATATAACTCCACCTCCAAAAGTGCAACAGTTATAAATGTACATCTAGCTTATTTTGTGTTATAAATACAAGGGTGTTATTTATGTATGTATTTATTGATTTATATTTATTATAAGGCATTATAAGTTGTGAAGATATGTAGGTTTTTAGAGGCTGAGGGCAACCTTTCTTGAAAAGGGCTTAAGCATTCAGCATCCTTTTTTGCAGATGTTTTTAAGCCTCAATGGGTTAAAGGACCCCATTAGCTTGTACCATAGCAGTTCGCTAGTCTTCCTGGGGTCCTACTAATTCAAGCTCGATCGATTCATAGCAGCTCGATCGAAGAGGGTAGGAAAGTAGTTGACAGGCAAGGAGTATAGCCATGGCACTGCACCATATAGTGGATTTACCAGAGATGAGGCAGTACAGGATGCCTGGTATTGTCTTCCATGTTCAAACTCAGCTCACCTTGAAAAGTACACTGCCCATCCAGAATAACATTGTTTCCATTGATCTTGCCCGCACAGCACAGCGAAGCCAAATGTCCACCCACACACACAAGGCCTAGACTGTGGCCTTACATACAGAGAGGATGAAGAGAGAGAGAGAGAGAGAGAGAGAGAGAGAGAGAGAGAGAGAGAGAGAGAGAGAGAGAGAAGAGGGGCTGGCAGAGACAGAGACAGAGAGACAGGCAGAAAGAGAGACAGATAGACAGACAGACAGAGAGAGAGGGAGAGAGAGAGAGAGAGAGAGAGAGAGAGAGAGAGAGAGAGAGAGAGAGAGAGAGAGAGAGAGAGAGAGAGAGAGAGAGAAAGGCAGAGAGAGAGAGAAAGGCAGAGAGAGAGAGAGAGAGAGAGAGAAAGAGAGAGAGAGAAATAACAAAGAGAGACAGAGAAGAGGGAGAGAGAGAGAGAGAGGCAGAGAGAGAGAAAGAGAAGGATATAACAAAGAGAGACAGGGAGAGGGGACTGCCTGCCTGCTATTCTCTAACCTGTGTGCGTGTCTCCTGGATAAGGCTGTGATATATCAAATGCAACACAAACCATTTAGATGCAAATGTGTCCCAGAGCACCGACTGTACGAGTTCCCCCATGCTATAGGACAGAAGGTGAAGAGAGAAAGCCATGTACTTTTTTTAAACTCTGTCTTTTTTCCCTTTTGTCCCTCAGTTTATCCCCCACCCTATTATCCACATGCTCTCTCTCTCTCTCTCTCTCTCTCTCTCTCTCTCTCTCTCTCTCTCTCTCTCTCTCTCTCTCTCTCTCTCTAAATGCCTTCTGCTGTCACAGATTTGGCTGGATTGTGTGTGTGTGTGTGTGTATGTGTGTGTGTGTGTGTGTGCACGCGCGCGCTTGTGTATGTGTATGCGCTTGTGCTTGTGTATGTGTATGCGCGTGTGTGTATGTGTATGTGCGTATGCATGTGTGTATGTTGGCTCGTGCGTGCACCACACACACAAACGTGCGGTGAGAGTGTGCAGTGCGTGCATGTCCCGCCCTATTGATTTGCTTTCATTTTTAAGGTCAGACGCTGAAATCTTACACAATGAGGCAGAGAGGGGTCAAGCAGCACGCATTACTTACCACGCCAGGAGAGCAGAGCGGAGAGGAGAGAGGAGAGGAGAAGAGAGGAGAGGAGAGGAGAGGAGAGCAGAGGAGAGGAGAGGAGAGGAGAAGAGAGGAGAGGAGAGGAGAGGAGAGCAGAGGAGAGGAGAGGAGAGGAGAGAGGGAAGACGGAGGGAGGGATGAGCAGAGAGCGTGAAAGCAGAGGAGGAAGGAGAGAGTGAGAAAGGGAAGGAGGGAGAGAGGGAAGAG
>NC_085876.1:45681659-45686659 GCF_034702125.1 Engraulis encrasicolus
ATTACCTTTGTGTTGCTATACGATGTACGCTAAAAAAATAAAGGTTACCCTCCACGTGTAATGTATGTGAAAACCATCCTGCACAGTGTAAGAAGATGAGTGGAAAGGTGCTTGATTTACACCTGATGTGTGTGGTGTGTAGTGTGTGTATGGAAGCAGGTACATTATTGCATACAGAAGCATGGTGTGGATCCCTCTGTTTTTTTTGTGGCTGGCTTCACAGAAATGGTCTGAACTGAGGACAGTGATGTGATCAAGCAGTGCTGGGTTGTGCATCGGCATAAGTGGATTCATCCATTGCCATTGTATACCTTATTTATCTAATCATTCATTCATTCATTCATTCATTCATTCATTCATTCATTCATTCATTCATTCATTCATTCATTCATTTGTTCGTTCATTCATCCATTTATGTATTTACTTACTTACTTATTTACTTTATTTTGTTATTTATTTCATTTCACTGAAGTATCAAATGTGCTACACAAATAAAATATCCTTGCTTTGCCTTCCCCTTGCCTTGGTTTCGCGGCTCGTTGATCAGTCAATGTGCTATACTGTATGTTGGTGATGGGTTATGTGCCAACAAAGACAAAGGTTGTTTTGTTGTATGTATAGAGAGCTGTTGGAGTGTTGTGGAGTGGAGTGTATGGAGTGTTAGTAAAATGTGGAGAAAAGGGAAGCATTGCAGTGTAGTGTGTATGGAGTGTTGGTAAGATGTGGAGGAGAGGGAAGCATTGCAGTTGAGTTTCTTGTGTAGTGTGGTATGGAGTTTGTTCGTTAGTGATGGTCTTGGAGGAAGGGGGAGGGAAAAGAAAAGGGAAAGCATCTGCTGTGTGGTGTAGTGTGTATGGAGTGTTGTTAGTAAGATGTGGAGGAGAAGAGGGAAGCATTGCAGTGTAGTGTGTATGGAGTGTTGTTAGTAAGATGTGGAGGAGAAGAGGGAAGCATTGCAGTGTAGTTACAGAGATTCTTTAAACGGTTTTATAAGTGATATGCCATCTTATTTAGGTTTCTCATGGGCACCTAACCCATCATGTACCAGGTTCCGGTCTGCCTAAACAGGGGCGTGTCTCTTATGCATCCTAGATTGTATAGTTATTTTCGAACAGTCCTCAGGTCTGTAGGTCTGCCCTTTAAAGGGGGAATCCCCCCCTCCCCCCCAATAATTGAACCGGAAACAATGGGCTCATATGGACCTCTCTTCTCTCGACTCTCTCTGGTTGAGGTGTGCTTTGTTCGTCTGCATTAGTGCAGTGTATCTAGTAGAGTACTAGCTACTGGGTGGTGCTCAAGGTTATTGGATGGGGTTGTGGGGATTTGATTGCAGTTTTACTGGGATTCGTTCTGTGTGTAGTGTGTGTGTTGTGTGTTGTGTGTTGTGGGTGTGTGTGGTAGTGTGTTGTGTGGTGTGTCGTGTGTGTGTGTGTGTGTGTGTGTGTCTTGTGTGTGTGAGGTGCTTCTTGTGGTGTGTGGTTTGTGTTGTGTGTGTGTTTGTGTGTGTGTGTCTGTGTGTGTGGGTGATGTGTGTGTCATTTGTGTACATGTGAGCTCGTGCGTTGTGTGGATGTGTGTGAGGAGATGAGGATGAGAGGTGAGTGTTGCTGTGTGTTGTGTGTTGTGTGTGTGTGTTTTGTGACCGTGTGTGTGTGTGTGTGTGTTGTGTGTGTGTGTTGTGTGTGTGGTGTGTGTGTGTGTGTGTTGTGTGATGTGTGTGTGTGGTGTGTGTGTGTGTTGTGGTGTTGTTGTGTGTGTGTTGTGTTGTGTCCCTGTTGTCGTGCACTGGGCTGGGTAGGTGGGCTGCACAGCCAGTGAAGTAATTGAACTGTGATTTATAGCCAGCGAGATTCCCTTCTACCTAGCTGAGGGGGGGAATTGTGGGGGAAATGATAGAGGAAGAAGGAAGTGGAGATGAGAGGGGGGGGGGGGAGAGGAGGAAAAGAGGAGAGAGAGAGAGAAATGAAGGGAGAAGAGAAGATAGAGGGAAAGAGAGGAGAGTGGGGAGAAGGTGACGAGAGGGGGGGGACGAGGAGAGATGAGATGAGAGAGTGCGCGCGAGGAGAGACGGGAAAGATGAGGGAGAGAGGAGGGGGACACGGAGGGGGGGATCCAGAGAGCGAAGAGAGGGGAGGTGGAAAGGAGAGCGAGAGAGAGAGGGAGGAGAGGGGAGGAGGAGAGCGGAGGGAGCAGGTGAGATGAGGGAGGAGATGAGAGAGAATATAAGAGAGTATGGTGGAAAGAAGGACATGTAAGAGGGGAGAGGGAGAGAGAGAGAGCAAGAGAGAAGTGAGAAGAGAGAGATAGAGGAGAAGAGAGAGATAAGAGGGAGAGTGAGGGGAGAGAGAGAGAGGGGGGAGAGGGAGGGGCAGGGGGAGGAGGAGAAGAAGAGAGAGGGGGGTGAGGAGAAGAGAGAGAGTGGAGGAGAGAAGAGGGGCCGAGGGGAGAGTGGAGGAGTAGAGATGTTGCGGCGCGAGGAGAAAGAGAGATGAGAGGGGGACGGGACAGAGGAGAGGAGTGATGAGAGGAAAGAGTGAGGTGAGGAGAAGGAAAGAGAGGAGGAGAGAGATGAAAGTGATGAGCGAGAGACGTGTGTGGAATAGGATTAAGAACGAGGAAAACAAGTATGAGAGAGAGAAAGAGAAAGAGAGGTGAGGGGGGGGAGGAGAGAGGCGGAGAAGAGAGGGGGATGAGGGGGGAGAGAGAGGAGAGAGAGAGAGGAGAGAGAGGAGAGGGAGGAGAGAGAGAGGTCGAAGTGATAGGGGTTGTGGAGAGACGAGAGAGAGAGGAGTGGGGGTGAGGAGACGAGAGGAGAGAGAGAATGGAACAAGAACAAGGCAGAACAAGCAGAGAGGAAGAGGAGTGAGAGAACAAAGAAAGAGGATGTGAGAGAGGAGAGAGTGGAGATAGATAGAGGAGGGAGTGAGACGGAGGAGCGAGAGAAGAGAGAGAGAGAGAGGGGGAGAGGAGGAGGTAGATAGAGGGGAGGGAGAGTGATGAGACGAGAGAGAGAGTCGGGAGAGGAGAGGGGAGGGAGACGGTGCGGAGGGAGAGTGGAGGATGGGAGGGTTGGAGAGGAGACGGACGGGAGAGAAGCCAGGGAGGGAGAGAGGATGAGAGAGGAGGAGGTGAGGGAGAGGAGAGGAGGGGAACGGAACGAGGGGAGAGGAAGTAGAGAGGAGATGAAGGGGAGGGAGAGGGGAGAGGAAGAGTGAAGGAAAAAGAGAAAGAAAAAGATAAAGAAAAAACAAGAGGAAAAAAAAAAGAAGGGGGTAAAAAGAAAGAAGGAAAGGTGAGAGAAAAAGGAAAGAAAATAAGAAATAGAAAAGAAAGAAAAAAAGGCGAGTGAGAAGCTGAGAGAAAACTGGAGAGGAAGAGAGAGAGGAAAGAGGGGAGAGAGAGGGGGGAGAGGGTGAGATGGAGAGACGGTGAGAGGGGGATGGGGAGGAGAGGATCGGGGAGAGAGAGAGAGGAGAGAGAGGGAGAGAGGAGAGGAGGGAGAGAGAGAGGGGGGAAGAAGAGAGAAAAAAAAAAAGAAAGAGGAAAAAGGAGAATAAAAAGGAGGGGAAAAGAGGGAATAAAAATATAAGGAAAAATAAGAAAAAAAGGGAGAGTTGAGAGAGACGAGAGGAGAGGCGATGAGAAGGAACGAGAGAAGAGATTGATAGTGGATGCGCTGTGGTAAGGAGAGGAGGAAAATAAGGAAAAAAGAAGGAAAAAAGTAGCGACGAGAGAAAAGAGAAGGAGGAAGAGGAATAAGAAAGAGTAAAGAGCACCGGAGACGAGAGAGGAAAATAAAAAAAAATAAGAAAAAATACTGGTAGGGAGGGGACGAGAGAGAGAGAAAAAAAAAAGAGGGAAAAAAGAGAGAGAAAAAGGGGGGGGGGGGGAAGAAAAAGTTAGAAATAGGAGGGAATAGGAGGGAAAAAGAAAAGAGCAAAAAACAAAAATTGAGTAAAAAGAGAGAGTGGGGGAGACGAGGAAGAGGTACGAAAAAAAGAAGTAAAAGGAGAAACGAAGGAATGAGAAAAGAAATAGGGTGGTTTGAGCGAGAGGGAGGAAGAAGGGGAGGGGGGGAGAGGGAGAGAAGAAAAAAGGTAAAATGATTGAGGAGGAAGAGAGATTGGGGAGTCGGAGAGAGGGGTGAGAGAGGAGTGTCTGATGGTAGGAGGAGGAGAGGGAGTGAGGAGGGAGAGACGAGAAGGAACTTAATTATGAGAAGCAAAAAAAAGAATAAGAGTGAGAGAAAGAAAAAATGGAGAGACGAGAGAAGGAGAGGAAAAAAAGGAAAAGGAGTGAGAGAGAGGAGTGCGGAGAGGGACGACCAGGAGAGAGAGAAGTGAGGAGCGAGGAGAGAAGAGAGAGAGAGTCAGAGGGGGCAAGAGAGAGAATGGAGAGAGGAGGAGAGGAGGTCGAGAAGTCGAGGAGAGGAAGTAGAGGATGAGAGGTGTTTTGTTGGCTTGATACGGCCAGGTGCTCTCTGGTGTCAATATCACAACCTCTAACCCCCCTGAGGCCCTCCAGGCAGAAGGAGCACGCCAATATGTGAGTGTGTGTGTGTGTGTGTGTTTTGTTTGTGCTGTTGTTGTGTTTGTGTGTGTTGTTGGTGTTGTTGTGTGGTGTGTGGTGTGTTGTGTGTGTGTAGTGTGTGATGTGTGTGTGTGTGTGTGTGTGTGTGTGTGTTTGTTCGTTGCTTGTGTGTGTGCTGTTGTGTGTGTGTGTGTGTGTGTTTGTGTGTGTGCTTATGGTTTTGTGAAGGGGTGTGTGTGTGTTTGTCTGCGTGTGTGTGTGCGTGTGTGTGTGTGTGTTATTGTGTGTGTGTGGTTTATTTGGTGTGAGTGTGTTTTTGTGTGCGTTTGTGTGTGTGTGTGTGGTGTTGTGTGTGTATGTGTGTTTGTGGTGTGTGTGTGTGTTGTGTGTTGTGTGTGTCGTGGTGCTGTGGTGTGTAGTAGTTGTGTTGTGTGTGTTGTGTGTGTGTTGGTGTGTGTGTGTGTTTGTGT
>NC_085876.1:45694159-45699159 GCF_034702125.1 Engraulis encrasicolus
ACACACACACACACACACACACACACACACACACACACCCCCTGCTCTTGCAAATATCAGCTCTGGCAAAATAAAAAATAAAGTATCTCTGCGGTGAACCAGTTCTCATCTTTCATGTTCTGGGATCAGCAAAATACAGGAGTGACAACTTTAACCTGACAGTGCATCCATTGAATGGTATGTTTACATGTAATAAAGGCACACAAAAGCATGGCGGATATTTACCTGCATTGAATAGGACTGTACTAAAATTAACAACAATCTTTCCAATGAAGACATTCCAGTGGGAATGAATGCATTAGGAATTGGAAGCAGATGAGGTGAATCCAGGATATGGTGCAAGACTATGAATAGAGACTGTGCACGTGTATCTGCTAGTCAGTGGTGTAGTCTACTTTTTTGAGGTGGGTATACTGTATATTCGAGCATTTTTTGAAGTGGGTATACTGTATATATTTATGCTATTCTAAATAATGGATCAATCAATTTTAAGTGGGTATACTGAAGCCCCTAAAATTTAGAAGTGGGTATACTCCGTATACCCGCGTTCTACGTAGACTACACCACTGCTGCTAGTGATGTTGTCTATGATAATGTCCTCATTTGTAAGTCACTTTGGTTATAAAGCGTCTGCCAAATGCAATGCAATTTAACTTGATGTAGACTAACTCCAGGGGATACTGTAGGAGAGTAACCTTATGGGGATGGGAGTAATTGAGGTTTCACCATTCATTTAATTACAATATGGTGCAATGTGTATTCACATATTCACGGCCTTTTATGCATGGTTGACTGGAGGAAGGGGCGGTGTAACGCACTGCTTCAGGCAGAAGAAGAGTAGTGTGATCCTACCAGGGATATAGTCCATGTTGTTCCTTTACATGCCAGAAATTTAATTAGACTTTGCACAATAAGTACATCATGACAGAGATGGAATAAAATGTGCATGGTTGACTGGAGGAAGGGGTGGTGTAACACACTGCTTCAGGCAGAAGAAGAGTAGTGTGATACTACTTAGAATGTAGGTGAGTGTGTCTCTTTACATGTCAGAAAATGAACTAGCTACACAACTTTGAACAATGTGTAAATCATGATGGCATAGATGGAATAAAATGGTCATGGCAGAGACACTCCTATTTTGGACTACAAGCCCCAACTCCGGTGAAGTTGGGATGTTTGGTAAAATGAGAATAAAATCAAAATGCCATCATTTTCAAAAGATTCAATACATTCCTTAGATGGAGAATAGTGAAAAGATAACATATCAAGTGTTAAAACCGAGAAAAAATATTGTTTTAGGGGACATATGTACTCATTTCTAATTTGATAACTGCAACACGTCTCAAATAAGTTGGGACGGGGATCAGTGAAATGTTATAAACATCCAAATAAGATAAAACAACAAGGAAGAACATTTCAAAATGAATTGTACTGATGAACAATTTGAGTGTCCAGGTATAAGACAATCACAGAGAGGCTGAGTCACTCAGAATTAAAGATGCAGAGGGAAAAATTAAAATTGTTATTACATACATTTTTTAATTCCCTTGATTTACCGTGATTGAGTGTATATAAGACATATTTTTGCAATTAAAATCATTGTATATGTTCATGACATAATGAAATATATATTGGCTGTAGTCTCACTCTAGCACTCTACAGCTAGTGAAAACGTGACCATCAGGCCTGGACTGGGAGAACAAAATGGCCCGGGCATTTTTGGCCCAGACCGGCCCCTCATAATCAGCAGAGCACATCCGACTACTTATTGACCAAGCGGCTTATACAAAAAGGCGCAATATTCATGCATGAATCTCTCTTTCAGCTACCAGAAAACACCAGGAAATGTGTGCTGACTATATCAACTATGTATTTAAAAGGAATCTTAGTTTGGGCAGTGGTTTAGAAATGCAATAGATGACCACACTCACAGCAAAAGTAATCTAGGCCTACTCTACTTCTCTCTCTAACTCAACCTCATCCTGGCCTGGTTTGACTAGATGAGAAGAGGGAGATAGATTATTTATCACAATGTATGCAGC
Organism: Engraulis encrasicolus; assembly: GCF_034702125.1. NCBI lineage: Eukaryota > Metazoa > Chordata > Actinopteri > Clupeiformes > Engraulidae > Engraulis > Engraulis encrasicolus. Next base: position 45,696,202 of record NC_085876.1, read on the forward strand.
ACTTGCAAAATATTCAAATTAATATAGTTTTCAGTGTATAGCCTACTCATAAATTGACCTAGATTAATGTTAAATTGAGGGTTTCTTCTAACAGGTGCATTAGAAGAGGGGTTAATTTCCTGTTATCAAAATGCATCTCTCATTGCATAAGGAAGCTACTTTAATAGCTTGAATGATGAAAGAAAATCATGAACTGCCTATCACCACAATGCTTTAGTGTGTCAAATATGTTAAGAAAGCATTAACATACTGAAGTTTCAAAATGAGCAGTGCTGAAAGTGGTAGGCTACATATAAAATAGTCTACAGATAAAACTGTAGCCTATCAGAAGCTTATTCAAAAAAACATTCTTCAATCATTTATCATTTCTAATTGTCCTGGATAAAATAACAGCTGCGAGAGATAGAGAGAGATGCTAGGTCTTTACCTACAGAATACGGTTTGATTGTGCTCCAAGAATTAAAAAAAAATCCGTTTGGCAAACCTTTTTTTGTTTTCCACACGCGAGACGCGACAACCGTTACACGATATTTAGACATTTTCACTGCGTGGTAAATGTGATTACGCAAACAATCGCTGAATATTTAGTGAGAGTAGGCACGAGTTTGACAGTCTTCGAAACGCATTTAGTACACGGAATGCTTTAGAACAACACCACTGGTGTTTCATTTAATGCTATACATTTGGCACACTGCCGTGGCTACTATTTGTTAATATTATTCACGTCAGTGGTTTGGTGTATGGAATGTTTGTCTTCTCAATAGCTCCGCGAGTGCAACCGGTTCAAAGCACTCAAGCACACTTATGATGGTGGAAATGAATGGCCTATTTAATATTAATGTTTAATGCTGAAGTGAGAGTTGGGGAGAGGCATGGAAGTTTGAAAGAACAGATCTTGACTTGACTCATACCTGTCAGGGCTCGTAGAGGCTATTGCCGATTTCACCACCTGCTGTCTCCTAGCGTGCTCCATCATTTCCAACATGCAGAAGTTGTTGTCCCTCTCCTGCTGCTACAACACTACATGCGTGAACACATTATCTTGCCTCTGCTGCAAGTTTTTTTTTATCCCTTTTCCGCAAGCTTTTCCACACCACCTTTTAGTTTTAGTCTCTCCATCGCTTGTGTCTCAAATTTGCGCGCGTAATGCAGGGTAGGGGTGGGGCCGCAATGAATAGTTAAGTCCGACTCAGATGCACCAATGGGACACCCCCTTCCTCTAGCCCCTTTATGTGTGGGCTGATGTCATTGGAGGAGGGCCGAGGGCCGTCAGCACGAAATTGTGGGCCGCCGGTCACATTTTTTTAAACATTAATAACAATTATTTTTAAAAACCGACATCACCGGCCCTCTAGGGGCGTCGGCCCACCGGGATTTTGCCCGGTTTGCCAGATTGCCAGTCCAGCCCTGGTGACCATATTAAGGACGCTTCATGTGTGCAAATGATAGAGGGGTTTAACATTCTCCTATGCACCCGAGCTCACTTGAAATAGACCCAGAAGACATGGGAAACTGTCCTTTGCTTACAGAAGTCAGCAGAAGTTGCAGAAGTCAATTCTTTTTGAAAATAATAGAGTCTTGCACATCCTGTGCTACAGTGAAAATGGACCATCCAACTTGTGTTAGTGCTAACTTCAAAAGTCAGCCTCCATGATGGCATGGGGGTGCAGTAGTACATTGGTTAAGCTGTTCTAACTAGAATTGAATACAGTCCTGAATGAAATAAATGGGTTTTAAACAGCATGAAAAGCCACTCGTGCATTATATTTTGAAGGGAGATCTTCGATTACTGCCACATAGTAAGGACAAATTGCATTCTCTACTATGTTTTAACAGTTTAACTCCATCATAAGGACCAGCAGGTGATAAAATGGCTTTTGGTCAAGACCTGTCACACTGTAAGCACTACAGAAAGGAAAACATTGCAAATAAAAACATGACAAGGAATACACCTACTATTTGAGCTGTTGAAATCATGTCCAAGATACGAATTAGCACTTTTTATGTAAAATCATCTCATCCGTTAATGTCATTAACTGTTAAGTGTTGTCCTTTGCTTTGTTTTTAATCTTCCTCAACATTTGCTGCCATTTATTGTCCCCGTCCCAACTCTTTTGAGACGCGTTGGATTTACATATTCATGAATATCTCCCAAAACAATAATTTTGGTCAGTTTTGATGGCTGATATGTTTTCTTTGTACCGTTCTCCAACTAATGTCAGAACCAGACTTTTTAAAAATGGCAGTATTTTGTTATTATTCACATTTAACCTTGCGTCCCAACTTCTATGGAGTTGGAGTTTGTAGTAAGGCTGTAATTTTCAGAGTGAGAAGTCTGCACACTTAAAATCCTTTTTGTTCCTTTATTATTTCATGGCAGGATTGCATTTCGACTTCAACGGTCTTCATCAGATTCTGAGAATGTCCTGTCCTGTCTTGCCTTTAGGTGTCAGTCTGTAAATGTCAGTCCTGTGTATGTCCATGTCCTTTCATGGTATATGGAGAGAAAAAAGTAATTTCAATTTCCTTGTATGACCTGTGCCTATGAAGAAACTGACAATAAAAGCTGACTTCACTTGACTTGAATGCAGTCAGCATTTGTCCTGCACCTTTTCCTGGGATATGCACAATGTTCTCCTTCAACCCAGTAAGGCTCTAAATCAGTGTTTCTCAACTGGTGGGTCGCGACCCAAAAGTGGGTCGCGGAAGGGTCATGGGTGGGTCACGGAGCCTTGGTGTAAAAAAACGTAATTCTAAAAAAAAAAAAATCCAACTTTTCCTGCAACAATTTACAACTTTTATTTTGATTTTGATTTTGATCTGAACGTTTATGCGAGATAGATAAGGTGCAACCAACCATTCGAGTCTTGGTTACATTTTGAGAATTGCATTGAATTGACTTGAACGCTAAAAAAATTGGGTCGCAACCGAATGAGAGTGGAAAATGGTGGGTCCCAA
>NC_085876.1:45729159-45730379 GCF_034702125.1 Engraulis encrasicolus
CATCAGCAAAACACGAGGCCACAATCACAAGTGGAGGACGGGAGGATGCATATTGGAATGCACAAACGGGACATTGGCAGTGCAAACAGAGGGAGGAAGAGGCGCGCCCACCGCAGGAAGGAAGTACTAGGAGGATATTTGCGAGTGGTCAGAAGGGAATTCAGAGCAGACCACCAGAGCGGTGGCATTGTTAAAATCCCTCTAGGGTTTACTTTCCCCCAAGGCCAGGGAAGAAGAGAATATATATATCTTGCTATTGTAAAAGTCTGGACACTATAACAATCAATGAATCAATGCATTTTTTTTTCAATCTTTTCTTGGGATTGGACAGTTTTACTATTGTGATATGATAGTTTGAAAGAGAATGGAAATGAGTTGGGCGAGAGATGGGGAAAGATGGGGAAATGACCCCAAGTTGAAATTGAAACCAAGTATCTGGATTAATGGCACGGCACCTCAGTTTCCTGAGCCATGGCCATGGCCATGGCCATTTCTAGACTAGGCTGCTTAGGATGGCCTTCTGCAGGTAAAATTGGTCAAAATGGGTATTGGGTGGGTTTTTCTGTAAATTTATGGCAACAGAAATCAATACATTTCGGTTCAAATTGTGCGGGATTTAGTGCCTCTAGGCGGTTTTTGAGCTTGTTTGGGCTGGTAATTACCAGAAATCTAGCAACCCTTGTCATACTGTAGCATCCCTATAGTGGATAGTATGTTGAGAATTTTCAAGAGCTGTGCTCTTTCTGCAAAGATAATAATAATAATAATAATGATAACACTTGTATTTGTATAGCACTGTATCATACAAGGCATGCAACTCAAAGTGCTTAACAAATGGGAAAAAAACATCATTGTTAGAGATGGATTTAAAAGGAGAGGTAGAGAGGAGAGGCAGAAATAGCAGGAAGGCAGAGGAAGAAGAGATAGATAGAGATTGTAGAGTCATAAGGTCAACGTAGGTTAGGACCAGGATTCTTAGAGGCGTAAGGTCCATAGTGGCTGGGTCTAGCATAAGTCATAGATAGTCACACTGAATTTGGGCGCTCAGATGCGACATATGATGACGACGACGACGATGATGATGATGATGATGATGAGGAGATGATGATGATGACGATATGTTGGAACTGTATTTTATTCTTTATGAGAGCAAACATGTTGCCTTGGCACAAATGTGCCCTTTCACATTCAAGAATTCCTGTTCACGGCTAAGCAAAAAA
>NC_085876.1:45730479-45732979 GCF_034702125.1 Engraulis encrasicolus
CTTCCTCTCTCCCCTCTCTCTCTGTCTCTCTCTCTGTCTCTCTGTCTCTCTGTCTCTCTCTGTCTCTCTCTCTCTCTCTCCTTCCCTCTCTCTCTCTCTCTGCAGTGTAATGTGAACACTAGTCCTTCACCTGATTCCCTTCACCTTCAGGAGAGGCTGACACCGTTGGCCGTGGCCTCGCCTCTGTGCGCAGCTCTCCACTCTGACAGAGATTCTTAAAGTACAGAGATATGCCAACATAATAGGTTTCTATGGGCACCTAACGCGACCAAGTTCCGGTCTGCCTAAAGGGCCGTGTCATAATGCTCCTACAATGAATAGAACAGTCCTCAGGTCTGCCTAGGTCTGCCTAAGGGGGACCATAATAGAATCAGGAAACAATGGGCCAATGGAACCTCTCTCTCTCTACTCTCTCTGACTCTGACCTCCCGGTATACTGTACCGGATTTTCCTCTCCTCTTTTTTCACATCACCCTCTCTTCTCTCATATGTCTTCTCTGCCATACCCCTTCCCCCTGCTCCGGTCATTTTCTCTCCTTTCTTTTCCTATATCCTCATTTTTCATCTCTTCACCCTCTCTTCAATCTCTTTCATCGCTTTCATTATTCTCTGCTCCACTAAGATTATTTCCCCCTCTGCTCTCTGTTCTTTTCTCCCCCATTCTCTTCTCTTCTCTTCTCTTCTCTTCTCTTCTCTTCTCTTCTCTTCTCTTCTCTTCTCTTCTCTTCTCTTCTCTTCTCTTCTCTTCTCTTCTCTTCTCTTCTCTTCTCTTCTCCCCCATCTCTTCTCTTCTCTTCTCTTCTCTTCTCTTCTCTTCTCTTCTCTTCTCTTCTCTTCTCTTCTCTTCTCTTCTCTTCTCTTCTCTTCTCTTCTCTTCTCTTCTCTTCTTTTCTCCCCCATTCTCTTCTCTTCTCTTCTCTTCTCTTCTCTTCTCTTCTCTTCTCTTCTCTTCTCTTCTCTTCTCTTCTCTTCTCTTCTCTTCTCTCTCCTCTTCTCTTCTCTTCTCTTCTCTTCTCTTCTCTTCTCTCCTCTCCTCTTCTCTTCACTCCTCTCGTCTCCTCTGCTCTCCTCTCTTCTCTTCTATTCTCTTCTCTTCTCTTCTCTTCTCTTCTCTTCTCTTCTCTTCTCTTCTCTTCTCTTCTCTCCTCTCCTCTCCTCTCCTCTCCTCCCCTCTCCTCTCCTCTCCTCTCCTCTCCTCTCCTCTCCTCTTCTCTTATCTTATCTTATCTTATCTTCTCTTCTCTTCTCTTCTCTTCTCTTCTCTTCTCTTCTCTTCTCTTCTCTCTTGTCAACCCCTCCCTCCTCGTCTCCACTCCTCTCTGCATCTCCTCTATCACATTACCACGTCCCGATACCCTTCCACATCTCTCCACAGCTCCTCTGCTATACTGTACTGTGGGGTTGACTGAGGATACATAAGGAACCCATTGCCTCCTCCCGTTCCTAATTTAGGATATGAAATATTAAACCCACAAGTAAAGAAATATTGCAACCACAGAATCCAAGTTGCACAGGATGCTGTGGGATTGACTTTGAAACAACAGTGCCTGCCTACCTATGTTTCAGTGTATGCTACTCTTTTGTATTGCATTTAGGTGTATTGCATTTATGTATTGCAGTAATGCAGACAAATTCAAGGAAAAAGGAGCGTGAAGAACAAAATTCATATTGTGATATCAGACCTGCAGCAACGGTTTCATCTTTCTCCCAAGCTCCACCGCTGCGGTTTGGGGATGGTTAAGGACATGGTAACCCCTCCTATTCACTTATTTTCGATATCGTATTGTAGCGCTGGAATATGATGCATCACATTCTGGCTTCTAAGTATGATGTACTGCATTGCAGCTTCAGAATCAATCCAAGTTTGACTTTTACTGTAAACTATGATGTATTATTTGATTTTACGGTACAATACATCCATGCAATAAATGACTGATATTTTGTGAGCATTAAATGCATGTGCAATGGACAGCGTGTGGATTTGTATCGCCTGCTTCATTTCACTGCAAGGAATATCACATGAGCAGATAAAGCGAAAAATACAAAGGTGTCCTGCATGATACAGTAAGCTTGACTTTGTGCAAAACCATGACGCATATTAATGTGCTATTGCATACCAATGCATGCACTGAATGACTGAAATGTTGACAGCAATGAATTCATAATGAACAGTTACAGTACTGATACGAATAGAGCAACTAATATGAAGTTGTCCATGATAAAGACGGTTTGGCTTTAGATAAAAGCTAAGCTTGCACTGAACGACCAAAACATTTTGAGCAATAAATGCATGCAGTGTAATGGACAGTGTGCAGGATTCCCCCCCCCCCCCCCCCCCCCCTCCCCTCCTTTATTCCACTGCATGTACACAAGTAGATATAGATAAAGCAGCAAATACAGAAAGCAAAGGGCTTTATAGAGCAGGTGCGTGCGTGCGTGCGTGCGTGCGTGCGTGCATGCGTGCCTGTTTGTGTGTGTGTGCGCGTGCGTGCGCGTGCAT
>NC_085876.1:45735479-45737979 GCF_034702125.1 Engraulis encrasicolus
TCTGTAGGAAGTAATTTGCCTCCTGCCACCGACTGTTCCTCCATATATCTCTTAATTGGGACCCGAGATTCCTCACAGCATGCCGTGCTTGTGTGTGTGTGTGCGTTTGTGTGTGCGTGCGTGCGGTTGGCGTGTGTGTGTGTGTGTGTGTGTTTTATTCAGTGTGCATAATATGATGCGTATGTGCTGAATAAAACTGTTGAGGCACATCAAAGCTACAGCAGGAAAATCACACATGAGCAAGCACACACAGAAAAGACAGATAGAGCATTAGAAGCATAGAGGCAGAACATTTGACTAGAGGTGTCATGGCCAATTGTGACAACAATTGAAAAAATCAAGTGTATACTCCATCTTGGGTAGGTAGAACTCTGATCAAAACATGTCCTAAAACTTTGTGAATTAGAAGTGTGTAAATGCTAAATGATAAAAGCTAAACATCTTCCTAAATCATATGAATTAATTAAGTACATTTTAAAATGAGTTAGTATTACCGCACAAATACACCTACCGCAACAAGAGCGTGGCAAGCGACGGAAGTACAGTAATTGACTTTGTATTGAGTCGCACGACAAAAGCGATTCTGGAGACTAGAGGCGACGAGAGTGACAATTTGAAGTTGAAATCCTTTCAACTTTCTATGACGCGGTTCGGCGACCAGCCGCGACAGCCAATGACTGTATAGAGGTCAGTGACCACAGCCAATGGGAATGTTTGAATGCTTTACCTTCTGCTTGTAACGGACCTACTGTAGTCGCTTCAATCGCGCGTATCGCTCTGTCGCTTCAATCGCATTGCGCCTGGTTTATTCGTGCAGTTTGTTAGGTAAATATGTAGCAGCACATTTCAGCTATTGCCCTTGTATAGAGTGTCGATGATTTTTTTAAAATTATTAAGCGATGTTTTGACAGAGGTGAGCCCCTCCATTTACATTGAACAGGTCTACCCTCTAGTAATGGCAGCCAACATTGCCGTTACAATCAATCAATACAAACACCTCTCCTATGTTCTACATCTATGCTTGGGATTAAAGAGCAGGATTTTGCTTCCTTATAGTGTGTTGCTAGACCAATTAGACAGACTTTGCTACCTCTTGGTGGGTTCACTTTGGGCTACAAGGAAAAGTATAAATGTGCAATTGGTCTTTGTTGGTACTGCGCTTGGGGAAGGAGAGTTAAGGTGTGTGTAGACCAGATACTACCTACAGTACGTGTACTACCCCATAGCTAATCACATAACATCTTTGGCTTGACAGCCTGGAACATTCGGATATATGAACATTCCAATTGGTTTTCGCCGAACCGCGCCATAGCTCATTACCATAATATTAGCTTGACTTTAATAATTGGAATTCGCTCTGGTCGCTCAGGTTGCTTCGCTCCTGGCGAATTCGCTTTGGTAGCTTTAGTCGCCGACCCTCCATAGAGAAATAATGACTTCCGTCACTCAGGTATCATACTGTACAGTAGGTCCGTCTTGGTATACACATAGCCTGGGCCGCTTAGCTGGGCCTAGGACAAAGTCATCTGAAAGGGCCCCCTACCCAATACATACAATGTAAATGGTACCCAATTCTGGGCCCCCTATCTCCCCAGGACAACATACCCCTTTGACCCCCCCCCCCTGTCGGCGGGCCTGCTCATAGCTTTTGAGGTGGGGAATGGCAGTGTGAGGAAGGGCAAGAGGGGAGTTAGGTAATGGAGGTATCAGAAAGTGTATTAAGTTCTGTGAAAGTGAAAGTGAAAGCCAATTGGGAAACTCCAACTCCCATTGTCATTGTGACACAGCACCCACAGCACACAAGTGAACACTGTGTATGTTCGTGTGTGTGCGTGTGTGTGTGTGCGCGCGTGTGTGTGCGTGTGTGTATGTGTGTGTGTGTGTGCGCGTGTGTGTGTGTCTGTGTGTGTGTTTGTGTGTATGTCTGTGTCTGTGTCTGATTCTCTGTGTGTGCGTGAGTGTGTGCGTGTCTGTGTCTGTGTCTCTGTGTGTGTGTGCGTGTGTGCGTGTTTGTGCATGCATGCGTGTGAGTGTGTGTGTGTGTGTGTGTGTGTGTGTGTGTGTGTGTGTGTGTGTGTGTGTGTGTGTGTGTGTGTGTGTGTGTGTGTGTGTGTGTGTGTGTGTGTGTGTGTGTGTGTGTGTGCTTATTTTTTATTTTTTCTGTTGATTGGATGCCACCTTGGGTCCGAAACTTCGGCTGGGTCACTCGCCAATTCAGACAAGGTCACCTCAAACCTACGCCTGGACACCGCAGGCATTTTGTTTTTCTTTCTTTTTTGTTCTTTACGAAGGGTTTTTTTGTCCTTTATTCTCTAGCCCTATTATTTTCCTCAAGTGGGCAACAGAAACAACAAGTTATTATTTTGGAGTGATGGAAGAGGAGGTTGAGAGGAGAGAGAGAGAGAGAGAGAGAGAGAGAGAGAGAGAGAGAGAGAGAGAGAGAGAGCAAGATAGAGAGCGAGAGAGCGAAGAGAGGAGAGAGAGCGAGAAAGAGAGAGAG
>NC_085876.1:45752979-45755479 GCF_034702125.1 Engraulis encrasicolus
GTGTGCGCGCATGCGTTTGCGTGTGTGTGTGTCTGTGTGTGTGTGTGTGTCTGTGTGTGTGTGTGTGTTTGTGTGTCTGAGTGCACTTTTCCCCTTTCCTTCCAACAGGCAGGATGACTGAAGCTTAGAGGGAATAATTCTGCACCACATTACAGTATTAATGTCTGCCCAGCCAGCAGTGACAAGCTGTACTGGTCTTCTTCCCAGTCAGGCACAGAAAGATATTCCATGAGACGTTATTGGTGTTTAGGAACAAACAAAGAAGAAGAAAACAGAGGAATATATGCATGCATAAAAATAAGGTGAGTTGCTATTGTTGTTGTGGAGTAGAGTGGAGAGAGGAAAAGAGACAGAATAAGGTGAAAGAGTATATGGCAAATGGCAATGCTTTCCAGTGATGTGGTCTTGCAGTTGACTCATTAAGACACAGTATTATGAATGGCAACGAGAGCAGAATGGCAATGACCATTGACCAAGCTGTAGTGCATTACTAAAGCATCTGTGTTATGTCATAGTAGTTTAGTAGCCTACCATAGTAGTTAAGTAGTTAACTTTTCAATGACTATTACTGTGTTTAACTGGTGGAACGGTGTGCATTATGCATTATGGGGTTACAGCTCTGATGGTTTGTGGTGTAACTGTCCATTACTTCTCCAATGGTGACAATACTTCTAATGTGTGTGTGTTGTGTGTTGTGTGCGGGTGTGCACACACGTCTTTATGTTTGTGCTTGCCTGCCTGCTGCCTGCCTGTATGTCTGCCTGTCAGTCTGACTGTCTTGTTGTGTGACCGACTACCTGTCTGGCTTACTGTCACTTCTTAAAATCTTCCCCTCTGGATTCCTCTGGGATCAATAAAGTCTCTCTACCGCTTGCTACCCCACTCTACTCTCCCCGGTCCCATGGCTGGGACCTATACGGCACGGTTGCTGACAGGGGAGTTGTCTCGGGCCCAGGGAGAGAGGGGGCCCAAAAATGGGTCCTCATTACATTGTATCTATGGGGATGGGGGGGCCCTTTCAGATAACTTTGTCCTGGGCCTGGTCAAAGCTGTCGGGCCCGGGGAGGGGGGGGGAGGGGGGCAAAATTGTGTCCTCATTACATTGTATCTATTGGGATGGGGGGCCCATTCAGATGACTTTGTCCTGGGCCCGGTCAAAGCTGTCAGCGGCCCTGCAATACGGCACTGTAACTTACAGCAGCACTTCCCTCCCAGTGTCAATGGCCCACAGTGGACACATTCAGGGAAGCAGATAAAGGGGGGGACGAAGGGGTCAGCTGTCCCGGGCCCAGGGAGATGGGAGCCCATCATTTGGTCCTCATTTACATTGAATATTTTGGGTTGGGGGCCCTTTCAGGTGACTTTGTCCTGGGCCCGGTCAGAGCTGTCAGCGCCCCTGCTGTACGGCTGGCACTGTAACTTACTGCAGCACTCCCAGTGTACAGTCAATAGCCCACAGTGGACACATTAAATGAGGCGGCATGGCGTGCATGCTCTTCAAAATAAACTGCATGTGGTCAGGTGAGAACTCTGCCAACCAGGGAATGGGTCTGCAGCCAGGGTTGCCAGATTGAGTGTTTTTTTAACCGGAAAATTGTTCTGTTTAGCACATGACTCTCGGTAGGTTAATAAAAAAAACCTATTGGTCGGGTTTTTTGTATGCTATTGACGAAATAAATTAGAGGAATTTAGCACAAATTGGGTTAGATTTTGTGTCTCGTGGTGGCTATTAAGCATTTATCGAGCTGAAAATGATCAGTGGCATCTGGTAACCTTTGTCGGCATGCATGGAGCTACTAGGCCTCCGACTAGAGATAAGGGTTAGATTCCAATATGTGGACTTCTGTCCTTTGTTGCTCACTTGCCTGTTTGTGACCTCATGATGACGTCACCGACGTCAGAAAATCAATTCAATATCTTGCAAAACAAGCACAGTTCTAATGACGTTTCTCCATTTGCAATCTTAATGGTGAATGAAGAACATTCTCCCCAAAAAATGCTGTGGCTAGGCTGACAGCAGAAAAACTTTATTGTTTTCTCCACAAAGGTGGAGCGTCAGCAAAAAGCGAGGCCACACAAGATCAAGTGGCGGACGGGAGGACGCATATTGGAATGCACCCGCGGGACATTGGCAGTGCAAACAGAGGGAAGAAGAGGCGCGCCCACCGCAGGAAGGAAGTACTAAAGATATTTGCGAGTGGTCAGAAGGGAAATCAGAGCAGACCACCAGAGCGGTGGCATTGTTAAAATCCCTCTAGGGTTTACTTTTCCCCAAGGCCAGGGAAGAAGAGAATTATATAGGCCTACAGTATTTTGCCATTGTAAAAGTCTGGACACTATGACAATCAATGAAATTGATTTTTTTTTTCAATCTTTTCTTGGGATTGTGCAATTTTACTATTGATACGACAGTGTGAGAGAGACTGAAAATGAGTTGGGCGAGAGATGGGGAAAGGGAAATGACCCCAAGTTGAAATTGAACCCAGGTATCTGAATTAAT
>NC_085876.1:45770479-45772979 GCF_034702125.1 Engraulis encrasicolus
CCGGAATGCCGACACTTTTTCCACCGTCCGCTGCTATTCCTTCATGCCGCTATTCCGACATCCCTAACCCTAACCCCAAANAAGTGTCGGAATAGCGGCATGTCGGAATAGCGATTGCCCCCCCCCGACAGACAGAAGGGAAGCCACAGTGTAGGAGCTTGGAGGCGGCATTTTACAAGAGAAACAGAGACTTCATTCCTTTTTTTATCGTTGTGTTTCTCGTGCTTTGTATGATCACTTTGGCGATATGACTGTCTTATCTGTTATTGTAATAATGCAATGTTAAATTGAATTGAATTGAATTGAATTGAATTGAATTGAATTGACATGGATTGAGTTACTTGGCTTGACTTGACTTGACTTGACTTGACTTGACTTGACTTGACTTGACTTGACTTGACTTGACTTGACTTGAATTGAATTGAAATTAATTGGATTGGATTTTAATTTGCTGAGAGAAGGAAATAGATACAGCAATGAGGCATTTGAACATCTGTGCAAAGCCCAAGCTGTCCTTCCACGGTCTCTAGGTAGCGTGGGTAGTAGAATGTGGAATTGAATTGACATGAACTGAATCGAATTTAATTGAATATCAATTACATTTGCAGAGAGAAGTAAAGCAATGAGGAGGCATTTGAACATGTGTGTAAAGTCCGAGCTGTCCTACCTTGGTCTGTAGGTAGTGTGGGTAGTTGGATGTTGAATTGAATTGAATTGAATTGAATTGAATTGAATTGACATAAACTGAATTGAAATAAAATTGAATTACATTTGCAGAGAGAAGTAAAGCAATGAGGCATTTGAACATGTGTGCAAAGCCCAAGTTGTTTACTTGGTCTCTAGGTAGTGTGGGTAATAGGATATTGAATTGAATTTAATTTAATTGAATTGAATTTAATTTAATTGACATAAACTGAATTGAAATAAAATTGAATTAGATTTGCAGAGAGAAGTAAAGCAATGATGAGGCATTTGAACATGTGTGCTCAGCCCGAGCTGTACTACCTCTGTCTGTAGGTAGTGTGGGTAGAAGAACGTTGAATTGAATTGAATTGAATTGAATTTCATTTCATTTCATTTCATTTCATTTGCATGGAGTAAAGCAAAGAGGCAGCCCAGGCTGTCCTACCTTGGCCTCGAGGTAGTGTGGGTGGTATGGTGTTGAATTGAATTGAATATGACATGAATTGAATTGAATTAAAATTGAATTACATTTGCAGAGAGACGTAAAGCAATGAGGAGGCATTTGAACATGTGTGCAAAGTCCAAGCTGTCCTACCTTGGTCTGTAGGTAGTGTGGGTAATACATAATAGGGTGTTGAATTGAATTGAATTGAATTGAATTGAATTGAATTGAATTGAATTGAATTTGAATTACATTTGCAGAGAGGAGTAAAGCAATGAGGCATTTGAACGTGTGTCCTACCTTGGCCTGTAGGTAGTGTGGGTAATAGTATATTGAATTTAATTGAATTGACATGAATTTAATTGAATTAAGATTGAATGTGTGCACAGCCCGAGCTGTCCTACCTTGGTCTGTAGGTAGTGTGGATGTTGAATTGAACATAATTAAACTTAAATTACATTTGCAGAGAGAAGTAAAGCAATGAGACATTTGAACATGTGTGTTGAATTACATTTGCAGAGAGGAGTAAAGCAATGAGGCATTTGAACAGCTGTCCTACCTTGGTCTGTAGGTAGTGCGGGTAATAGTAGGCGTACTGGGGGTACATTGGTTGCTGCTCCAATCGCTTGCCCATGTAGATTGAATCCCTTTGGCCCCCAGGAGACTGCGTGCTTGACAGGATGTGTGTGTGCGCGTGCACACGAGCGTGTGTGTGTGTGTGTGTGTGTCGGCGACGGGCGAAGCGATCCGCGTTCGATCACAACCTATCGGCACGGAACACAGTGGAAGGCTGGTTGCCTGTGTGCTTCCTGGTGCTTGCTAGTTCCGTCGGATGATTTACTGTAACTGTTCTTGCGTGGGATGTGTGCGTTTGCGTGTTGTGTGTCTGTGCGTGATGTACACACACACACACAGGGCACTAGACCGGAGAGAGAGAGAGCCAGACGCTTGTGTGTGTGAGTCGCGAGCAGGTACGGAAGGTTCCGGCACCGGAACGGACAGATGGAGAGATTGAGAGTCCGCGGAGAGGAGAGGAGTGAACTTGACACACACTCAGTCAGTCAGTCAGTCAGTCGCACACGCTCGCACATGCACACAGACACCTGCACGGCACGCTCGCTCTAGCTCTAGCTCTCTCACACAGACGCACACAAAAAAACGCTCATTGACAGCAAAGCACGCAGATTCTCTAAACGACCGACCGGCGTGGAGATGATATAATCCTGTCAGCAGAAGAGTGATGATATCACGATATTCCACAATCCCGAGTTTGACAGTCGAGTTTGTCCGATAGTCCCAACAGCCCGATGTTTTGACAGCCCGATATTCCGATAGCCCGATAGGCTTGATAAACCGTTCGTCCCACAATAGTCC
>NC_085876.1:45777979-45800479 GCF_034702125.1 Engraulis encrasicolus
TGCTGCTGACAGAGATATCTCTGATGCTGAGCAGCACTGTCACCTGTAGTTCCTTCACGAGAGACCGCATCCACTAACTGCCTGGACAGTCTAATTTGGACAATAAGGTATGGCAATTTAATGATTTGTTGATTGTCTGAATGTGTTGGAAAACCTAATTTTGAAAACTTTATGCAAGTATTAGCAGCCAGGAAGAGCCAAAATACGAGATAGCTACACGAAACAACAACATGACTAAAAGCAAGTTAGTGTTGTGGCAGCTGCAAACCAAGTTAGTAGCACAGCACAATCCTAACGTGCACGTCAGTTTATTTTTTTGTTGATAACAGCATAGTTAATATGAAACCGTTTGGATAGGGACATGGCATGGATAGCATTGGCCCATTGGCCACGCATTGGAAAGGGTAGTCGGTTGTTATCTACGGTCAGGCTCGGTAGGCAGACGTCAGTAGGCTACCTAGCTCGAAACCTAGCATGTGAAATGAACTAATGCTATGTTGTGATGCCTTCTCTCAGTGAGAAGCTTCTTCTTTGCTTCTTCGATTGTCTTGACTTTTCTTGGAGTTTAAATCAAACTTAAATAAAGTCGGAGTAAGTCATAGTAAAGAGCACCTCTGCCTCTTTAGAGTAAGCAAGTTCACATCAGTCACAGATGTGTTGCCTAAACCCACAGCGCTAGTCCACTTCAGAGTATGACTCCCCCCCCAATAGCTAAATTTGCGGTACATATTTGACCTCAAATGTGTCAATATATCGTAATCCTTTTGTTCAAACGTAGCGAAAATAAATCGTCACGCATACAAAATCATGGTACAGATGTGAGTTTGTTCACCAACGAAATTCACGTCATGTAATTTCTTTGCTAAAACCCTGCAGCCACGCTTTAGAATCAGCCACTGCTCACAGCTGTAATTGCCTTGCAGGCCGACGGCGCCTCAGACTTGAAATTCACGTCATGTAATTTCTTTGTTAAAACCATATGCCACTGCTTTGACATCTGACACTGTCAACATCAATAATATAGGGGTTTTTTTGTATTCTGACATTGTTGAATGAAGTCAAAGTTGTTACTCTAAGGGGAACCACAACCACGAACACAAAACTCATGAACACAACATGTACTCTGCCAATTCGACAATAATCCCTCTGATATTGTAGCATAGTTACTATGCTTAGAAGTGAGTTGATTGAATGATTAATTGGTTGCATTGATTTGATTACATTTCCTCCAGTGAGTGACATTAAGATGAAGAGAAGAAACGATATTGAGAGCTTCTTTATCAAGAAAAAAAAGAGTCAGTCAGCTACAGCCAGTACCAGCACCAGTGCAGATGCCCACACAAGCCAGCAGCCTAGGGATAGTGTTGATGAGCAGTCCACTACCCCAATACAAGATGGTAGGTTGTGCATGGAAAGTTTGAATTAGTTACATGTAGCCCTTTCATGCACGCCGTTCAACCAGTGGAACACTGTTATTGTCATCAAAAAGGTTCTGTCATAGTGCCACACTACATAACACAGGGTCTTTAGTAATACACTATGGTAACTCTGGTAACGACAAAGGTATAACGCCATGCATTAAAGGGTTTAACAGCTGACAAATGTTGAGACAGAAGATGATGAACTAAAGATTTGTATTATATGTATATGTGCATGGACCTGTCTGTCTGTCTGTCTGTCTGTCTGTCTGTCTGTCTGTCTGTCTGTCTGTCTGTCATTTTAAACTATCCTTGTATTACCACAGTTGACCAGCCACATTTGGAGGAGGAGGAGACGGACTGTGAATCTGTGTTGTCTGGATCTCCACCTACTGAGCATGGTATGTCAGGTTCAGATGTCATTCATGAAGTTGGTGTCTACTCTCTCATACTTCAGTTATTTAAAAATGGCCAATTATGCATATGTATAGGCCTATGTGAATGCATAGCATTTAACCAGATTACACTGCACTTTCAATTAAAAGCCTGGCACATTAAAATAACTTAATGAGGATATGTGTGTGCATTTATCTTTAATTTCTGTGAATACGTACATAGAAAACAAAGACCTAAACATAGAACATTTCAATACTATATATATATATATATATATATATATATATATATATATATTATACTACTACAAAATATTGTATTTGAAGTTCACTGGTGCTTTTCTTTAAAATGTAGGAAATAGCATAGAATAAATGCAACATTTTCTGTGTGGGAGGACCCCCGTATGTGTATATAATTCCATGATTCCATGGCCACCTCAGACTATATTTGTGTGTCATCTTGGCCACCCTAGTAAAAATGTCCTGGATACGCCCCTGGGCGTAAGTCGATGGCAGAGCAAGTATTCTGTGTTACACCAAAAAGACATAAATAAATAAATAAATAACCAAAGTTGTCTTTGAATACAGCACCCGGTATTGAACTCTTGTCTAGCATCCATCTTTAATGTGAAATCAGTGTTTGAGAAAGAGGGTTGCTATCGGTAACCTTCGATAAGGAGACCACACGCTCTCATCAGTACCACCAGGCCAGGTTGTCAGCATCAAAAACAACATCATCGTTGATCTTTGGCTTCAGAAATCAAAACATGAGGAATATCTCTTCAGGGGCGCAGCTACTCATTTCTTGGGGGGGGGGGGGGGGGGGGGGGGGTGGGGGGTGCAAGAACTATTTTGGTGCCCCCCCCCCCCCCCCCAAAAAAAAAAAAACAAAAAAAAATTAACAATCATTTGTTATGTGCTAGTGATTACACCCCTTGCGACCCTTGAAATATGTATCTGTTTTTTAATGTAATAGTATTCTCCCTCTTTTATCCTCTCTTTTTGGCGCCCCCCTCTCTCTGCCGCCCCCCTGCAAAGCATATGTCGCATATACTGTAGTTGCGCCCCTGCATCTCTTCCTTGTTTGGGGTGACCTAAAGCCCATATCAGGTGTCCACCGTGGATATCAAGTTTATCTTTCTTGCATGCTGTAAGACTGTGATAGGGGATTGAGTTAAAAAAGAGAGTGAGACAAAGAAATTGTTCAGTGTTTGTGTGTGTGGGGGGGTGTGTGTGTGGGGGGAGGGCAGATGAACAGGAAATAGAGAGACTGAGAGTGAGAGAGAAAGAGAGAGCCACAAATTGACCAATAGAGAGAAGGAGAGAGGGGAGGGAGAGAGACCAAATGAGAGTGATGGGATAAAAAGAGAGAAGAAACAATCCGTGTTAGGGGGTTGGGGGTCATGGGGGTAGAGGATAAAAGTAAAGTCTCATTTTCACAGCTTCTGACTATGACTGACTGCTGTGAGTTTGAGCATATTGACTCCTGTCTACCTGCTTTGCCTTTGGTTATGGGCCTATGGCAGAGAGATAGAGAAGAAGAGAGGGAGAGTAAAAGACCAGATTACAGTGATATGATAAAAACAGAGAGAAAAAAAACAATGTGTGGAGTGGGGGGACATGGGGGTAGAGGGTAAAAGTAAAGTCTCATTTTCACAGCCTCTGACTATGACTGACTGCTGTGTGTTTGTGCACATTGACTCCTGGTTATGGGCCAATGTGTGTGTGTGTGTGTGTGTGTGTGTGTGTGTGTGTGTGTGTGTGTGTGTGTGTGTGTGTGTGTGTGTGTGTGTGTGTGTGTGTGTGTGTGTGTGTGTGTGTGTGTGTGTGTGTGTGTGTGTGTGTGTTTGTGAGTGTGTGTGAGGGGGAGGCATGGGGCTGGAGGATAAAAGTAAAGTCTCATTTTCACAGCCTCTGACTATGACTGACTGCTGTGTGTTTGTGCACATTGACTCCTGTCTGGTTTGGTTATGGGCCAGTGGCAGAGAGATTGGGAGTTGTCCTGTGTGTGTGTGTGTGTGCGTGCGTGCGTGCGTGCGTGCGTGCGTGCGTGCGTGCGTGCGTGCGTGCGTGCGTGCGTGCGTGCGTGCGTGTGTGTTTGTGCACATTGACTCCTGCCTGCTTTGGTTATGGGCCAGTGGCAGAGAGATTGGGAGTTGTCCTGAGTGTGTGTGTGTGTGTGTGTGTGTGTGTGTGTGTGTGCGTGCGTGCGTGCGTGCGTGCGTGCGTGCGTGCGTGCGTGCGTGCGTGCGTGCGTGCGTGCGTGCGTGCGTGCGTGCGTGCGTGCGTGTGTGTTTGTGCACATTGACTCCTGTCCGCTTTGGTTATGGGCCAGTGGCAGAGAGAGAGATTGGGAGTCGTCCTGACTGACAGCAGAGTTGTAAAGGTCATGGAGAAGATAAAGCTGAATATTATATGGGCCTTGTAGGGATGCACCGATACCGCCCGATACTGCTCATTATACTCGTACTCGTACTCGCCAAGCACTTCAGATTCAGATTCAGATTCAGATTCAGATAACTGTATTAGTCCCATCAGAAGGGCAATTCAGTTTGCGGTCCCAGTCTCCATCAGTCAATGAATAGATAGTATAAATAAAAAGAGTAGAAAATGAAATACAAAACCTAAAGGAAACAAAAAACAATAAACAAATAAATAGGAAAACAAAAACATACACATTTTAACACATACATTCAAACACCCTGTCCTGTCAGTAATGAGCAGCCCTCAATTAAATGGTCAGTAATGAACTTTATCCCTACAACCTTGTTTAATAATCTAATGGTGTAGGGATGAAAGATCCAGAGTAACGTTTTGTTTTTGTCCTGACAGAATAATAGCGCCTCCCAGAGGGCATTAATGAAAATTCACCACTTGCCGATACCAGCTACGAGTACTACTATTACTCAAAACAATGCAAAATCTTGTCATGTTCTGTGGACTTGAAATCAGCATGGAAAAAAGTGCCACCTCATACATTTACTAACATTTAAATCTACATGGAAATGGACAATAAAAATATCACAGGTGGAAAAAAACAAGGCCATGCATTTATTTTCATTGTATTTTGGTGGTAAAAGGTATCGGTATCGGTACTCGGTATCGGCAAGTACACATTATTGTACTCGTACTTGTATCGGTTTTCAAAAAAGTGGTATCGGTGCATCCCTAGGGCCTTGTCCATCTCACCCAGCTCTCAGCTCTACTGCTTCCAATGCATGGAGCAGTCCTATATATGGGTTCTAAATTTTGTTTATAACCTGACTGAGCGAACCTAGCTGCGCACAACTCAACCTTTGATCGTTGGAAACAGCTGTTAGTCAAAAAATTAGCTCACGTGGTTGACTGCCAGTGTCTTGCCCCTCCTCATAACATTGTGTTGATAAACACTAAGAACTCATGTATATTTGACAAGTTTATTTGTAAAAAGGTGTATCCACCATTTCTGACTTTTGCATTTTAGAGGTCTTATTATATAAACTATTTGTGAATTCTTGCCATTCAAATATTTTGAGAACATAATTTTTCAAACTATAAAAAATTCTTTGAAGAATGTTGGGATGTTGACATTTTTGTATTGGGCATTCCTTTGCATTGCATTGCAAAAAAAAGGAGAATTATTAATTGTTCATATATTAATACATATTAGTAATATATTAATCATAACACAGAAGTTAGACTATCCATGTCCAATAACCTGTAAATAATATTAGCATGGTGCCACAAAGACTGTCGAAAAAGAAATAAATAGAGAGTGAAGCACGTTTCAGCATTTAAATGCTGGTCATTGCCGCTCTTCCATGGGAATATTCACAGTAAATATTGCGGTGTTACTTCAACACTTTGAGAGTTCATTTGAGTCCAAATGATGTCAAATCAACTCTCTAAGTGTTAAATGAGCACTGCAGAATTTACTGTGTACAATTGAAATTGATCCCAGGAGGAAATTGTCTCAGGCTTTCACTGTCACCTCTAAACTATACACTTAAAACCACTGTACTATTTCTAGGCCTACAATCCACAACAATGCAGTAATTGGCCACAGTTGGATTAGAGCAGTGTTTCTCAAACTTTTTCTGACCGAGGACCACTTTGTCCCCCCAAAAATGATCAGGGACCACCTGTCAACTGAAATGACAGTTGACCAGTGCTAATTTCGATGCAGATCCCTTATTTTTTAAATTCACAGTTACAAGCCTGTCTTATTGTGGTGAAAATATGACTCTAGCTTTGGAATAATGTCATGAATATAGCTTACTTCTAGCTTGTCTTTGGACAAGTAGCAATCCCCTGGCGGACCACCTGAGCTCTGTCGCGGACCACTAGTGGTCCCCGGACCACACTTTGAGAAACACTGGATTAGAGCCACCAAGGAGGTAATGGTTTTGGTCGTGATGGTTTGTTTGTCTGTTTGTCTG
This sequence comes from Engraulis encrasicolus, assembly GCF_034702125.1. Classification (NCBI taxonomy): domain Eukaryota; kingdom Metazoa; phylum Chordata; class Actinopteri; order Clupeiformes; family Engraulidae; genus Engraulis; species Engraulis encrasicolus. Next base: position 45,784,211 of record NC_085876.1, read on the forward strand.
TCTGTCAGCTCAATAACTCAAAAAGATATCAACGGATTTCGATGAAATTTTGTGGAAATGTTGGAAATGACAAAAAGGTCAAGTGATTACATTTTGGTGGTGATTCGGATCCAGGATTTTGTTTGTAAGTATGCAGGTTTTCAGCAATGAAGAAATTTACTTCCACTTAAATATTTCAAACAACTGTACATTTGTGTAACAGAAGCCCTTGGTCATTGCCTGGATTTATTTTGTTCATGAAAATGTCATTTACTTTCAACAGAATTTGCACTTTCATGAACTTTCAAAAATCAGTGACACAATAACAGCACAAACACACACACATAATTCCTATCATCTGGGGTCAACAGTTCAAAGCCATTGTCAGACAAAAGCAACAGGATATCAGCGCCATCAGAGATGAGTGTGTGAGTGTGTGCGTGCATGCATGCGTGTGTGTGTGTGTGTGTGTGTGTGTGTGTGTGTGTGTGTGTGTGTGTGTGTGTGTGTGTGTGTCTTGTGCTTGCGTGCATGAGCATGTGCATGTCCGTGCGTGTGCGTGTGCTTGCGTGTGTGTGTGCATGTGTGTGTGTGTGTGTGTGTGTGTGTGTGTGTGTGTGTGTGTGTGTGTGTTTGTGTGTGTGTGTGTGTGTGTAGAGAAGTGCACTCCAGAGAGGAGAGTCTGGTGGGCTGAAAAACACTCTGAGCTGCAGAGGGCCTTTATGGCAGCACAACACCAATCCAGAGAGAGATGAGGGAGAGATATGGAGAGAGAGAAAGACAGAAAGAGAGAGAAACACAAAGAGAGAGAGAGAGATACTGCCTCTTGTGTGTGTGTGTGTGTGTGTGTGTGTGTGTGTGTGTGTGTGTGTGTGTGTGTGTGCGTGCGTGCGTGCGTGCATGCTTGTGTGTGTGTGTGTGTGTGCGTGTGTGTCTGTGTGTGTGTGCGCGCGTGCGTACGTGCATGCTTGTGTGTGTGTGTGTGTGTGTGTGTGCGTGCGTGCGTGCGTGCGTGCGTGTGTGTGTGTGTGTGTGTGTGTGAGAGAGAGAGAGAGAGAGAGACACAGACAAAGAGAGAAACAGAAACAGAGAGTCTGAATTACATGAAGAAAAAGAGAGACAGAGACATGGCGACGGAGAGACAAAGAGATGGAGAGATGGAAGTAGTGTCAAAATGGCAACTGAGTGGGAGAGAGCATGCGATGATGAGAGGCGAAGCAATGGAGAGAGATGAAGGAGAAGGGACAGGGGAGGGGGGGAGGGCATAATTATCAGAAAGCTCCTTTTTTATCTTAGGCAGAGAGATGAGGCAGATATCGATTGTGGTTTAACAGATTAGCTCAACTAGGACAGAGAGAGAGAGAGAGAGAGAGAGAGAGAGAGAGAGAGAGAGAGAGAGAGAGAGAGAGAGAGAGAGAGAGAGAGAGAGAGAGAGAGAGAGAGAGAGAGATGAAGATGAAGATGAAGAGAGATGAGAGATAGGCAAACAGAGAGAAAACAATAGGCAGTGAGAGAAGGAATGCTGAATGTGTAAATGTGTGAAAAGGGAGAAATGATTGAGAAGGTGGTGTCTCTTTATTCGCTAAAGAACAGATTACATTATTATTAGCGAAAACAATACAGGTGTTATTTAGTTGCATCGCACAGACAACAGATAGAGTGGGGCACACATAAAAAAACAGAAAGACATTTAATCAGAGAGAGAGTGGGGGGAGAGAGAGAGAGAGAGAGAGAGAGAGAGAGAGAGAGAGAGAGATAGAGAGAGAGACTCAGAAATAGAACAATGACGTGCTTATGTCTTTATAGCACCAAAGGGCCATTTGTATGGCAGGCAGATAGGCACATTTACACAACTCTGGGAGGGATTACTCTTGACTCGATACAGTGTTTTATCACACAAGAAGGGTGATTGCATTCCTACGTAAACCTCCAAAGCCATAAAAAGATGATAGCATGAGCTGTTTATAGATGACGAGAGACATTCTTAGAAATGAAATGTTCTAAAAGAGATGACAAAACTGTTCAAGATGTCTTAGGTAATGTTGTATCGTTTTCCTTGCCACCATTCTACTTACGTTTACACTATCACTCAATTGCTGTTGTTTATATCTCAAATCAGAATTGTAATTCTCAAAACTACTCAAATTGTCACCTCAAATGCATATCAAAATTTTTGCTTTTCTTTGCATACACAGCAAAAAAATGCTGTCTTTATTCAACACACAGACAGTATTCTATGACCAAATACAATCACAAAAATGATATTAATTTTGTTTAAGTGCATTACATATTTTTTATTGCATGTAGAAAGTAGAAGATGTGCATGTTTAGATGTGCAGTTAAAGAGATGTGAGACCCCATCCATGTCCGTTTTCTTACCATAGTACCATAGGTGTGCACAGATAGAGACACATTTGTGCTAAAACACCTGCTCTTATGCCCTACTGGACAAAATAATGCCCTTTTTGAGACGTTCTTTTTGTCACAATGTGCTATGTAATCATCTTCAAATGCTTGATGATCAAAAGCATGTGAAAATAATACCCCAATATAACATATATTTTCTATAGCGTAGTAAGGCAGCCGGAAGTTCCCCCAAACAGATAGACAGTGACATTTATGCACACATCCATAGGCAGACACATTGGTATATGTAGAGAAGGAGAGAAGAGAAAATAAAGACAAACCAGAAATGCACTCAGATAGCGCGTTCAGGCCGACTGAGAACCGTGCTGGAGCCTGTTCCCGCAACTAATCGCAAACCGACCGTTGCGTTCACGCCATAGATATTTGCGTTCGCGAACCGGACAGTTGGTTCACAATGCGAACCGCAAAATACTAGGTTTTTCTCCGCAAACCGTGACGACAGCATGGCCGTCAGCAGGTTCATCCGGGTAACACAGTCACGTGCGGAAAAGGTTCAGAGCCCCGTATGAACACGGGGGGTTCGCAGACTAGCACTTTAGTGCCGAACGTAACTGGTGCGGGCACCGTCTCCGGCTCCGTTCTGGGTTTTGTTTCTCGAATCCGTAGTCGTTAGCCAGTTATCAACTTGGATAGTCGTCAATGGGAAGTTGCATTGCAAGCAACAAAGAAGTGAACATGGTTAGCAACTATGGTTTCGAGAAATGCACCCCTGGTCGGCCTGAAAGCCCTAAGGGAGTGCAGACCTCCACAAGGAAGATGTTTAATAGAACATTTGACTGTGTTACATTCTAATTTGTGCCTTCCTTTTGTGGAGTTAGAAACAGGAATGTAAAAATTCGCCCTGTCCCAAAACATCTAGATTTCTAGGCTAGCAATGGTGAAGAATCTTTTTTTAAAATCCTGGTTCCGGTTTGGATCCGGATCACCATAGACATTTAATCACTTGTTCCTTTGGTCATTTTCCAACAACTCCACATCCAAATCTGTTCATGAGTTTTTCGAGTTATCTGACAGACAGACAGACAGACAGACAGACAGACAGACAGACAGACAGACAGACAGACAGACAGACAGACAGACAGACAGACAGACAGACAGACAGACAAACAGACAGACCAACGTGACTGAAAACATAACCTCCTTGGCGGAGGTAATAAGCCTTAGAAAGGAAAGGATGATTTCTGACAGACACAGAGACACAGGAGGAGAGTAGGAAGGAAGACTAACCCCGCAGACATTAGCTGAGTAACTGGCCATCTGGCATACCGGACACTTCCCGCTGGGCCCTGCACTTTAAAAAATAAAAAAAATAAAAATCTGAAAATAGGGGCCCACCAGGGTGCGGGGGCCCACCAGGGTGAGTCAGTTCTACGCCACTAATTATGAGGGGCCCCTTTAACCCTCTGAGGTTCAAGTGCCCTTCAGAGGGCAATGTGTCTCCGAAAACAAATCTGTAACTCAGTGCGTTTTTGTGATTGAAACAAATAAGTCACACCATTAGAAACCTCAGACCTTCCAGGTCCCATATATATATATATGAAATGAAAATACTTGAAAATGTTAGGGTGGTGCAAGCAGCCTAAAAGCCTCTGAAAAGCCTTAGACCTCAGAGGGTTAACCCCTTAAGACACTGCTTTATAAATTAGCTGTTACCAGAATGGCAATGACCAAGTCGTAATGTATTACTTAAGGCCCCGTGAAGTGTCATAGTAGGGTAGTACTATAGTAGTTAACTTTCAATGTCTATTACAGCGTGCCACAAGAGGTACGGCAGAGATTCTTTAAGTATAGAGATATGCCAACATAATAGGTTGCTATGGGCACCCAACATGACCAGGTTCCGGTCTGCCTAAAGGGGCGTGTCATAATGCTCCTAGCATTGAATAGAACAGTCCTCAGGTCTGCCTAGGTCTGCCTAAAGGGGGATTTCCCCCCCAATAATAGAACCCGGAAACAATGGGCCAATGGAACCTCTCTCTCTCTACTCTCTCTGAGGTACGGCGTGCATTAAGGGGCTACGCTAAACGTGCCGGGGCCCTATTTCTCCCGCAGTCCAGCTCTGCCTGCAGACAAGACAGTAGCTGAGTAACTGAAGCCCTGCAGGGAGGCAGATGGCCATCAATATTCATCATCTCCTCCCATTAAGAATTGAGGCCGGAGAATGAAGACTTGACCTCCGTAACGTTAAACTTGACTTCTTACCCGGCCCCGCTGAGACCCAACACCACCTGGCTGGAGCAGGGCTACGGTACAGGCTGCCAGGTCTGGCCCAGGTCTGGCCCAGGTCTGGCCTTGAGCAGGGGGTGGTGGTGGAGAGGTGCCTTGGCTCAAAGGCTCAAGATGTGACTGTAGGCAGTCCAAGATCTCGGAGAGAGAGAAAGAAAGAGAGAGAGAGGGAGAGAGAGAGAGAGAGAGAGAGAGAGAGAGAGAGAGAGAGAGAGAGAGAGGGAGGGAGATAGAGAGAGAGAGAGAGGGAGATAGACAGAAAGAGATTGGATTAGCATGCTACAGCGGAAAGAAGGAGCGAAAGACAGAGAAGGAGATGGGTAGACAACAGAGAGAGATAGAGAGGAAGAGAGAGAGAGAGAGAAAGAGAGAGATAGAGAGGAAGAGAGAGAGAGAGAGAAAGAGAGAGAGATAGAGAGGGAGAGAGATTGGATTGGCATGCCAGAGCGGAAAAAAGGGGAGAAAGACAGCGAAAGGTAGAGAAGGAGATGGATAGACAAAGAAAGAAATACAGAGAGAGAGAGAGCGAGAGAGAGAGAGAAAGAGAGAGAGAGAGAGAGAGAGAGAGAGAGAGAGAGAGAGAGAGAGAGAGAGAGGAGAGGAGAGAGAGGAGAGAGAGAGGAGGAGGAGAGAGAGAGAGAGAGATTGGATTAGCATGCTACAGCGGAAAGAAGGAGCAAAAGACAGAGAAGGAGATGGGTAGACAACAGGGAGAGATAGAGAGGAAGAGAGAGAGAGAAAGAGAGAGAGAGAGAGAGAGAGAGAGAGAGAGAGAGAGAGAGAGAGAGAGAGAGAGAGAGAGAGAGAGAGAGAGAGAGAGAGAGAGAGAGATTTGAGATTTTAAAAAGTTCTTTATTCACAATAAGGTTGTTTTACAATCACCCCATGGCAGATAGCCAGGGTCAAGCAATACATATAATCAGCAAATAGATTAATCTACAGGAAATAGCTGAAGTGCAGTTCCTCATTCAGTACAGAGCACAAAGCATTTTTGTAAGTCCACCTTGCTTCAAAAGTTTCCAAATCATTCATAAGTTAAAAAAAATGAAAATCAACAAGGACCCTTGACTTAACCAGTGAAGGAAATACATCTGAAAGCTCAGTTCCAGGTATTTCCTCCACTCTGTTCCTCCTGGTAACATAAATTGCCATCTTGGCTTCACCCAGAATGAAATTGATCAGTCGGCATACATTTTGTTTACGCTTTACATACCTAAACCCAAGAATAAAGGTCTCTGCAGAGAATTCTTCATTGCAATGATCGAAAAACTGCTCCAAGCTAGCAAACAGTGGTCGCAATCGTGTACATTGTAAAAAAGCATGAAATACTGACTCCCTCTGGTAACAGAAGGGACACTCCTGGCCAACAGTTGGATTTAAAACAGAGACAAAAGTATTCACAGCAATAGCCCCATGAAGAATTCTCCACTGCAAATCACCCAGTTTCTTAGGTAATGGTGGTTTATAAAGTGCTCTCCACTCAGGCTTTACATTGACACTTAACTTTAGAACATTGCGCCAGGGTGTGTCAACTCTACTTGCAAGACATTTTTTGTTTAAAACCTTAACACACGCATTGTACAACTGTTTCCCCGACGCACCACTCAAAGTAAGGCCAGGTAGGTTAGGCTTAGAGCATGACCCACTACTCTCGTCAAGTATGGGCGAAAGACTTAAGTCAGGAAACTCATCAAATTCATCTGGATGTTCCACTCCTGCACTGTAGTCCTTGAGTAGCTTTGACTCTTCTGCAGTGCAGCTAGTGCGCCACTTATCCAGTAGCTTTGAGGCCACACGCGTGCATCTCAGTCCCATAGAGTCCGCAAAGCTCCTCACATCTTTGAACTCAGCTCCTGCCCGGATAACTACATCCTTCAATGTCACAATCTTGGAATCGAGGAGCCTCCTCTGAAAAGTGGGAAAGTCCGATAAGGATACGTCCATCCTCGCACCCCCCACCACAGCAGCCAGTGTAAGGAGTTGGTTTGCTTCTGCCCTTGTATGTGGAACAGGCCCCATATTTTTAGAGTGGTACGATAAAATGGAGGCATTTTAGAACAGTCAACCCTCTGCGGCACAGTTAAAAACAGTGACTTATCTAGCCCCAACCCTGCACAAGTTCTTAAAACAGTACAGCTGAGAAGTTTCCAAGCCACAACAGTAGGCCCAGTCAGGAGCTTTTTCACAAATTGCAATCTGAAAGCTGCAGTCCTACTATGAAAATTAATGAGACCATGCCCACCCTCATCTTTTGGTAGAAACAAAATAGGTTGTTGTACCCAGTGGTAGTTATCCCAAAAGAAATTTACAACTACAGATTGCAATTTGTTTAAGAGATCAGGTGGAGGGTCCACACAGGCCAGACGGTGCCACAAGGATGATGCCACCAAGTTATTTATGATGAGGACCCGTCCCCTGTAAGACATCTTTGGCAATAACCATTTCCATTTCTCCAGACGCCCATTCACACTTTCAGCCATCCCCTCCCAGTTTTTCTGCATAACAATGTCATTCCCCAAGAAGACACCCAAATATTTAAAACCATCTTTTTTCCAACATAACCCATCTGGGAGTGTTGGAGCCCCATCTGCCCATTGACCCAGCAATAGAGCCTCACTTTTGGCCCAATTAACTCTGGCCGAGGAAACAGTATTAAAATCCTTGAGAATTTTAATGGTCACCTCTATGTCCCTGTCCCCTCTAACCATCAAAACCAAGTCATCAGCGTAGGCAGACAGCCGTATGGGGTTAATGAACTCAGGTAAAACCACACCACTTAATGCCCCCCTTAGCTTATTTAAAAGAGGCTCTATTGCTAAGGAATACAGCATACCAGACAGTGAGCAACCCTGGCGTATCCCCCTACCAACCTTGAAGGGAGCACTTAAACCACCATTAATTTTCAGTATACTCTCCACATCATTGTACAGAACCCTGATCATGTTTACAAAGCTTTCGCTGAATCCAAAAGCAAGTAACGTGTCCCATAGTTACTTAAACTCCACGAGATCAAAGGCCTTAGTCTGATCTAAAGACACCAACCCCAGGTCGATCCCCAAATGTTTAGAAACATGTATCATGTCACGGATTAATGATACATTGTCAAATATTGATCTACCGGGAACGCAGTAACTTTGGTCCGGATGGATAACCTGGTCCATTACTTTGGACAGTCTACTGGCCAAAACTTTAGACAATAATTTAAAATCACTACACAGGAGTGACACAGGCCTCCAGCAGCGGATATCGGTGAGGTCACCTTTTTTAGGGAGAAGTGTGAGGACCCGCCCGGCGACAGCTCACTGGTAAGCGCCCCCTAGTGACACTATCACTGAGTACAGCAAGCAGATCCTCTCCTATCTCCGACCAGAAGCACTTATAAAAGTCAACTGGGATGCCATCCAGGCCAGGAGCCTTTCCGCATTCCATCCCCTGAAGAGCTTTCTCAAGCTCCCCAAGTGTCAGGACGGCATCAAGCTCGGGAATGGACTCGACTGCAACCTGAGGCAAATTACTCAGAAAAGGCCATCAGACCCCCCATCCTTGAGTTCACTCCTGTATAGATCTTGGTAGAATTGTGTAGCTCTTTTGCGAATTTCAACATCATCTGTCAATAGAGCTCCAGATTGAGATTTTAATGCATGAATAAATCTTTTCTGGCCATTTTTCTTTTCTAGACTAAAAAAGTATTTAGACGGGACATCCATCTGCTCTACACCCTGAAACCTTGAACGGACCAAAGCACCCTTGGCACTAATTCCCAGCAGCTCAGTTAACGCATTCTTCTTTTTAGCCAGATCATTAATTTCATCTTCATTCCCAGTAGAGAAAGCCAGCATCTGAATTTCTTTTAGTTCCTTCTCCAAAATATCTATAGACTGGGCTCTGTCTCTTGTGATGTTTTGAGTGTACTGTTTACAAAGTTGCTGAATTTGTATTTTACCAACATCCCACCATTGTTGTAATGAGACAAAAGAACTCTTGCTTCCCTTAAAATCTACCCAAAAAGTTTTAAAAACCTCCTTGAAATGTTTGTCATGGACAAGGGATGAATTAAAGTGCCAATAAGCACTTTTAGGCTTGACATCTTTCAAAGTGACACTACAATACAATAGCCAATGGTCAGAAAACCCCACAGGAACAATTACACAATTTCTAAAAATATTCAAATGATGTTTGTAACAATAAAATCTATCAAGCCTAGCCATGGAAATCATGTTGCTATGAGTATGTGTCCAGGTATACTGCCTTTGTTCTCTGTGAATGGTTCGCCATACATCACTTAAATCATGTGTGTGAATGCATTGAATAAGTGTTCTACGTGACAGCATGTGTGGTTTCTGAATGGTTTCTGTCAATATCACTTTCTGTACAGTTGTAGTCGCCACCAACAAAAAGATATTCATCACTGCTACACCCAGCTATCAGGGTGGATAACTGACTCAGAAACTCCACCCTCTCTGACGCGTTAGTAGGAGCATATACACAAATTATATTTAACACATGATTCTCAAAAAGTGCTCTAACTTTAAGTAGTCTTCCTGGAATTACTTCCAACAACTCATAGGAAATTGGCATAAAATTATTTGCAAATAATATAGCAACACCACCACTAACAGAAGTATTATGACTTAGCAGAGAGAGCCCGGCCCATTCTAAACCCCATTCTGCAGCGTTAACCAAGTCACTATGCGTCTCTTGCAGGAGAGCGACGTCGAGGCGCTTCACCTTTAACAGTTCATAAAGCTCTGCTCTTTTAAGTGGGTCTCTTGCCCCGTTCACATTCAAGGAAGCAATGCGAACCTCACCCATGAAGAGCAAAATTAAAAGGAAAAGAAACATAAACATAATGTTTTCAAATAGGCTCGTTTCCATCTTCATCAGTGCCATACAGCTGATTATGCACCTTTGTAATAATCTTGCGTAACCGGTGATATTCTCGTCTGTTAACCAGACCATCTGCTATGAACAATTTTGCTTTGGTCAAAAACTGCTCAACATCCGGAAAATACTGTTCAATTTGGACGTTTTTAGCATGCTTAGTTCGGGCTAGGAAGTTTTTCACGTCTTCTACAGTGTACACTTGGGAAGCAAAACCACTCGTGGGAATACTACAGTTAATGCTGCAGTCCGAGTCAAATTCGCTTTCTGTTTCCGTTTCAACTTCCCTGGCTGCACTTCTTAAGTTTGCAGATTTACTGGTCACCTTGGCCGTTTTATTTTTTATTTCATTTAGAGGTGGGCTCCGCCTCCTCTTCTGTCTATTTTTAGGCACTTTAAAAATTGGGGATACTTCCTCTGCTTCCATTTGAGAACCTTCGTCCTCAGCATCATTGTCATCCGACTTATCCCCCTCATCCTCAGCCACGCAATCAGCTGGTGCAACTGTGCTTTGTGCTGGCTCCGTCGGAGCACTGCCCTCCTCAACCAAACCCGCGGGTGAGCTTTGAGGAGGGGAGGCCTCCGGCGGTGGCACCGTACCTTCCCCATTTTCATGACCCCTCTCCATGTTAGTATTAGCGGCAGTAGAAGCATTCGAGGCAGTAGAATTCCCCTCTGCCTCCTCAGAAGGGGCACCCTCCCTCCCCACACCTCCGGTAGTGGAATCATCTCTTCTTTCAGGACATAACCGCACTAAATGACCATTTTGACCGCATCCAAAACACTTCATCACGCTAGACGAGACATAAATAGGATAGACGAATCCATCCACAGTCACATTCAGCGTCAAGTCAAGATCCTCACGACTATTGTTTAACGTCATATAGACAAAACGTCTGAAGGACACGACATGTTTCAATTGTGCGGAGTTAGTGGAAATTGCGATCTTCCTAATGGGCGAAATTAACTTTCCGTAACGGGACAGAGTTTTTGTGAGAAACTCATCTTTGACAAAGGGGGGCACATTAGATATGATCACTTTTTTTGATGGTGTCGATAAGGGGAAAACAGAGGTGAATATGTCATTGATAACCACACCCTTCTCCACAATGGAGTTTGCGAGCTCCACAGTTTCCAAAAACAAAACTACCGCACTGTTCATCCGAGCGGCAGAGAGTATTTTATCGTGACCAACCACCTCTCCCACTGCTAAACTGCAATCATGAACACTTGCGCTGGAGTTAATCTTGACCCCATGGCGCCGAGTCAGAGATTCAAACACTTCTCTACCTGAGGCCGTCATCCTGCCTGTACGGCAGGGCGCCCCGGTGCGAGAAATCACTCCGCGAAACCCACGAACCACTAAACAACACCACTCAACGCGTAAGTAAAGTAGTAAACATGGCAAAGAAAGAAAAATAGAAAAGATAGAAAAGGATCAGAGACCCTGGCACAGCGGCCGCTCTCAGCACTCGCTCTCACACACACTCACAAGCTCCACCCACACCGCGCAGACGCAGAGAGAGAGAGAGAGAGATAGAGAGGGAGAGAGATTGGATTAGCAGGCCACAGCGGAAAGGAGAGAAAGACAGAGAAAGACAGAGAAGGAGATGGATAGAGAAAGAAAGAAATACAGAGAGAGAGAGAGAGAGAGAGAGAGAGAGAGAGAGAGAGAGAGAGAGAGAGAGAGAGAGAAAGAGAGAGAGAGAGAGAGAGAGAGAGAGAGAGATTGGATTAGCATGCTACAGCGGAAAGAAGGAGCGAAAGACAGAGAAGGAGATGGGTAGACAACAGAGAGAGATAGAGAGGAAGAGAGAGAGAGAGAGAAAGAGAGAGAGATAGAGAGGGAGAGAGAGAAAGAGAGAGAGATAGAGAGGGAGAGAGATTGGATTAGCAGGCCACAGCGGAAAGGAGAGAAAGACAGAGAAAGAAAGGCACAGAGAGAGAGGGGGGGGGGGTAAAGGGAGCAAGAGAGATGGGCACTTTTTTATAGAGCGAGGAACACAATGAAAAAAATGAGATAGGAAAGGATATGAAAGGAATGGACAGGAAAGGAGAGGAAAGGAATGGACAGGAGAGGAAAGGAAAGTACAGGAGAGGAAAGGATAGGAAGGGAGAGGAAAGAAAGGAAAGAAAAGGACAGGAAAGGATGTGCAGGAAAGGAGGGGAAAGCAAAGTTATACCAACTGGAGTGAAACTGTTCTTGAGCAGCTCGTCTAAGACTCTGGTTATTACAGAGAAAACTCTGGATGATGAAACAGTCAGTCATAACTATAACTTGTGCATCGTGCCATGCCCCCCACTGAAGACACAGATGGCTGGCCAACACACTCTTCTCTCGGCTGGATCAGTGTGTGTGTGTGTGTGTGTGTGTGTGTGTGTGTGTGTGTGTGTGTGTGCGTGCAAGTGTGTGCGTGTGCGTGTGTGCGTGTGCGTGTGTGTGTTTGTGTGTGTGCACGCACTCATTCTTGTGTGCGTGCGTGTGCATGCGTGTGTGTGCGTGTGTGCACGCGCTCGCAGACGTGCACGTGTCTAAGTGTGTGTGTACTGTACCTGCTTGGGTGCAATTGTGTTAACACAGCCAGCAGGCACAATGGCCGTCCAATTTCACAGTCTCACCTTCTATTGTCCACAATGGGCAACAATAGTAGACAGGCTAGCAGTGTCGTGCTCTTTTTCCACTATCCTCCTCTACTCACGCCATTATCTTCTTTTTTCACTCTCTATTTTCCTCTCTCCTCTCCACACTCCTCTTCTAGCCCATCCGTTCCTTGTCTCTCGTTTGTCTCCTCCCTTCTCTATCTCTCTGTCTCTCTCTCTGTCTCTCTCGTTCTCTCACTCTATCTCCCTCTCTCTAACCTTCTATCTCTTTCGACCTATTCTATTTTCCATTATACTCTTCTCTTTGTATGATCCATTTTCCACTGTCCTTTTCCCCTCTCCTCTTATCCCATTTCCGCTCCTTTCCTTTCCTCTACTCCCATAACAGGTGGGAGGACGAGAGAGCAGAAGACCCAGAGGCTAACCAGGGGGTCGTTTCTCGACAGTGCCTTTGCTAACGACTTTAGCCATTTTGTTCGTTCTTAAGACCAACGTTGTAACCAAGGTCTTGAGTTGGTCTTAAGTTGTTCTTAAGTTGTTCTTAAGTTATTCTTAAGTTGGTCTTGCGTCTAAAGACCAACTGAAGACCAACTTAAGACCAACTTAAGACCAACTCAAGAGCAACTTACGACCAACTCAAGACCGACTTAAGACGGTTAGCAAAGGCAAGAATCGAGAAACGGACTCCAGACCTGTCTGCTGAGCAGGGGGTCGTTTCTCGATTCTTGCCTTTGCTAACCGTCTTAAGTCGGTCTTGAGTTGGTCGTAAGTTGCTCTTGAGTTGGTCTTAAGTTGGTCTTAAGTTGGTCTTCAGTTGGTCTTTAGACGTAAGACCAACTTAAGAACAACTTAAGAACAACTTAAGAACAACTTAAGACCAACTCAAGACCTTGGTTACAACGTTGGTCTTAAGAACGAACAAAATGGCTAACGTCGTTAGCAAAGGCACTGTCGAGAAACGACCCCCAGTGTTGCCCAACTGGGCTGCTTAGGAAGGTCGTCTGCAGGTAAAAATGGGCAAAAACGCCGCTTGGGAGGGTTTTCTGCTCATTTTTGACCATAGAAATCAATAGAATTTAGTTCAACTTGGTTTTGGGTTTGAGCACAATTTGGACTGGAAATCGTCAGTCTCATCTGGCAACCCTGTTGCTGACACCATGGGGAAACACTTCTGTTTAGAAATGAAGGGTTTATTTGCAAAACGGTGTATCTCCATTTTTGGACTTTTGCATTTTATTATTGGAAATGACTGTTCAGAGAGCCTATCGCCTATGTGTGAATTCTTACCATTCAAATATTTTGGGAACATACTTTCTTAACCTATGTAAAATGCATTTTGCAATGTATTTAAATGGAATGCCCAATACAAAATGTCAATTTCCCAACATTCTACAAAATGGAGATACACCGTTTTGCAAATAAACCCTTCAAATACAGCTTGCCTTGGCATGACTGGCTGGTAGGGGTGTAACGATATCGAACCGAACCTATGTACCGTACCGAAAAGACCTGTACCGAATCGAACAGTGCTGTACCGAGTACCGAAAGGTTGAGTAAAAGGCTACTCTGTTCATGTTTTTACATTATGCTGCTACTACTATACATGCAGAGGCTCATGCAGAACCCTGAGAGAGAATGCAAGAAAAAACAGGTGTAGAGGCTTGTTCTTTGTGAAACCTTGAGAAAAGTGCAATTTTTTACACTGATGAATTCTCGGACCCAAAGTAGCAGGTTGAATATTTTTCCTTTTTTTTTGTATTTTGACAATATTTTGGTGAAATTAACAACGTGCTGAGGAAGAAAATGGTTTTCCATTTTGTTCCCATATACTGCACCGAAAATGTACCGAACCGTGACCTTAAAACCAAGGTACGTACCGAACCGTGATTTCTGTGTACCATTAAGGCACCCATACTGGCTAGACTAAAGCCCTATTCCACTGGGACTAGTTTAACCCTATCCAGACCGGGCTTTTTTGGCATTCCTGGGACCGGGGGGGGGGCTCTTTTGGCCCCCACCTCATAACTTAGGAACCGAATGGCGTATGACCACCAAACTCGGAGGAGATGATCGTCAGCCCAAAATCTATGATTGACATCAGTTTGGTGTCATTATTGGGTATTATGACGTCATTATGACGTCACTTCCTGGTTTTATTGCCCAAAATGTCACCGTGATGTATTTTCCATCTAACTTGGGTAATGCACATCAATTGTAGTTATTATGTGCATCAGACCACTTCAAATGTAGACAAGGGTTTCTGATGCTAATGAAAATGTAAAAAAATATGAAAAATTGTGTGACAAAATCACATCGTAGATATGGCAAAGCGGCTTCAGTTTCGTATAACATAGCCGCAAGCATTCAGCCCTCAACAACAGGATATATTATTACCAAATTTGCAGGCCATGATCTACATAAGACACACAAGCAATGAGAAATAAAAAGAAGAAATAAAATTGAGTTGAAATTTGCATTGGGAAAGGTAAAAGTAGGTATTTGATGATGTCATCAAATTAGCATAAATTACCATACATTAGCAACATTTTATAATAATTAATTTAGCAAATATTATATTTGGTAAAGTTATGCTAATGTAATGGAATAACTATACAATAAGTAGTATGCAATAAGGAGGGTACACTGATGAGACTCAGATCAGTGATTTTCTGTCAGACGTACCTGTCAGAAAACCGTTGCCATGGCAACAACAAAAATGATAAACCTAATCTTTTGGTATCACACTGAAGCCAACTTCATTTTAGGAAAAGTCACAAAGTTTCGTAGTCATAGCTTAAGTCATTCAGGAGTTATACGATGTCAAAGTTGGTGCGGGCACTTTTAGCCCCCCCCCCGGTCTGGATAGGGTTAATGGGGGAAACTGGGGTAAATTAATGATTACTGAGAAATGTAGTCTCGTCCGAACGCACCATGTCAGTAAAGATAGCAGAGTATTTCAGGAAAACTTCACTGCGAGTTCTACCTCCTGTAAAATGTAATGGTAATACTAATCCCGTCCGAATGCGACCCTACGTAAAGATGTCTGATTAAGTGCACGAAAGGTACAATATATCCAATCTCTCTAGGCTTGCAAACAGTACAGCCTTGCAGTAAACCGCTAGTTTTGTTTCAGGGAGTTGTTCCAAGTTGTTTTCGCACTCAAAATCAGACAACATGGTCAAACGCACTCTCCAAATGAAAGGACATGCATGCAGACACATTAAAATGGATTTTGATGGGTTAGTAAACCAACAGGCAACCAACGCGCATGACGACAAGTGCAGTCACAACGGTGCATGATGAGTAAGCCCTCCTACTTTCTGTTCATTTACTGAGATGTTTCAGTCCAGTCCAAATCGGCCAATTCTTTTACCAACGTCCTGAGATAAAAATCACATGTCCCCATGTCCATACATAAAACTAGTCCAGTCGGAATAGGGCTTAACTGTTAAAGCAGACAGACGGGCAGACACATTGACAGGAAGGGAGGGTGAGAGAAAGGCTAGAGCATGGGCAGGCAGGTGGTCTCCTGTATTTGTAGTGGAGGGCCATATTGTGACCTTGTCAGGCCGGTATGGGGGGCCCAATCAATGATTTGCCCTGGGGCCCAGTGTACATTTTTTCTACAGTAAAATCGACTTAAAACTACAATGAAGCCTGAGGTGTACAGACAGGAAAGGAGGAGGGTTGGTGGAAATCATTTGCATCCATTTACACAGACAAGGCAAGACAGACAGGAAGTTAGCTAGGCAGGCTGGCAGGTGTGCAGGTAGGCAGGAGGGCAGGCAGGTGGGTGGTTCGGTAGACAGACAGGCAGGCACAGAGGAAGAGAGACAGAGCTTGGGCACAGCGGTGGCAGGAAACTAAGCAACCATCTGCAGCAGTGACTCAAATGAAGTCAGACAGTCACACATAACAGGATTTGCATTGCTGATCTGAGCACAACAACAGCCATGCCAAAGTCGTTTACCCACAGTAAATTGATGTACCTAAATCCAGGAGTGAATTAAATCATACGTATACAGACAAAAAGCAAAATAATTTAGGTTTACATATTGATTACATTTAGAGTATGTTGATCAAGCAAAAACATTCGCCTTAAAAGCAATGGCCATAAAAAGAGTTAACCCTCTCAAATCAAGACTTTGCCAAAGT
>NC_085876.1:45805479-45812979 GCF_034702125.1 Engraulis encrasicolus
ACACTGTCCATTCCACCAACAAACTTTAATACATTGTTTCGGTCATCCGACCTTCTTCATGTTGTATTAAAGTTTGTTGGTGGAATGGACAGTATGCAGGATTTCTTTACACTTGAATGACAACCCCACTGGGATAATACGCACCTGCCCACCTACAGAGGTGTGCAAAAGCGTCTTCTTGAACAATTATTCTATATTGAGCACCATACCGATTTTTAAACACTAGTTACAGTGATTTTTTTTTATTTCACATTTTAATGAACATTCCTTATATGTAAGCTAAACAAAACATTTCAAAATGTTTCAACTGATGAATATTATGTACCGAAGTTAATATGATTAGATAAAAATGCAGAGAGCATAATTTACACAAGGACTAGGAACTTTCAGGAGTTACTAACTGCGCGTCTCCAGGAGAAGCAGTGGTCAGGAAGCGATTCATTCAAACAGGTTCCTTACTTGGAAAACTATGCATCCCCGACAGATATTTGGTCATTTTTACTCCATTAGTAGCTATTTTAATCAGTTCATGTGTGTTTTCAAACTGTTAAGACAAATATTAAAAACTCAACTATAATCAACTTACATGCTACATCGGCTACCCTAAATGAACACAGTACATAGTTGGGTCATTTATAGCAGTTCCGTGACCGTGGAGAGGAAAGGTTTGTTTCTCACTGGATTTGTCATCTATAAAGGTTAAATAAAAAATTGAGCCGGGGTGCCCCTCACAAAAATGTGGGGAATTTTTTTTAGAGCCCTATATCCCAAATGGCTGCTGGGTCATTTCACGTGAAATCAGACACTTTGGGACCCGACCGACACGGATTTCAATCATACTTGGTGTGCCTTTTCAGTAGCAAGGTAGCACCCCAGAACTGCATTGGTTTGAATCTGACACTAATATTAGGGGAGAAACAGACTAGGAAAGGTTCACATGTGAGGGTAGGACACTATACATTCAGCCTTGAATATATCAGCCAGTGTTAGTCACAAAAAGATGCCTGTGGCGTTGTTTGAAAGCTCTTTTCTGGCTCTACATATTACACAATCACCTGGGAATACAACTACTCTCAGAATATGAATTATGATAAATTGAAAAATTAAAAATTGAATATCTAAAAAACTCATATTTTAAAATGGCCAGTTCCTTGTCCAAACGTAGCCGGCAATGTCATGAGCAGCACCTAAAATGCTGGTGTTCGGGTTGTTATTCATTTCAGAGATAATTTGACTCACATATATGGCGTCATACAGACCACTTACTAATAATATGGTAATACCACAGTAGCATCACATGACAAAACAAAAACAAAACAAAAATGGTCAGTGTCCATGGTCCCAGGTTTCAGAAACTAAGGCAGATGTCCATTTATACACACCAAATGATGATATGTGAATGTTTGAACATTCCTTCTCTGTGTACCTGTGCCATCTTCCCTTTACCGTACTTTAAAGAGATAATCAATGGCTACACTCTCATTTTGTACTCTACCAGTGCATTTGAAGCAGCAGCTGTGTCTTTTGTAGATAATGTATAAGTACGTCCCGTTGCAGTTACAGGTTCCACTACCAGAAGCACATCCTGATGATCCATGACAAGTCTATCTGGTCTGAAGGGAAAAGTGAAGGATGGAGATGGCCCATGAGGATGCAGGAAGTTCAGTTTCACCTCTCCAGTGCTCGGCATACATTCCTCAGCACATGCTAGCCACCAGTTGCCATCATATACAGCTACAACATTCCCTTTGATGCTTGAAAATGTAACACATTCCTTTACTGAGCTCACTCTTTCAACTCTGCCTTCTCTGAATGCTGAAAATGGCCTAACTTCCACTGTGTCCATTGACAATGGGCAGAAGCTGTGTAGTTTTTGAGTACCTGGAATAGTTCTTGCAGATTCAAACCTTTTCAACAGGTTCTCAGCTTCATGATGGTACATCTCTGTTGTGGCAAACTGGCAATGGATGTTCTTGACATTATCCTTGACAAATTCAAACAGTTGGTGTTACAATTTAATTGTCAATAGGACGTTGCAGACTTGCTCGTGCAGCAAGCCATTTAACTGTCCCTCCAACGCCATCACATGGACCTTTGCCATGTGATGTGGCAAAAAAGTGCCACTCTGCAGGTATGTGAAAATCTGCCTCGTGGTGGCACAAATTTGTTGTGTTTTTGAGGTTCCTATATTGTGCAGCACAGCCATCAGAAAAAATATAGGATCTTCTTTGGACGTTCTGTCATTGATGAAGTGTCACTGAGGAACTGAATTAGGAGCTTCTGAAACAGATGTACAGCAATTGTATCATGAATGTTGCAGTCTGAAATAACAACAAAACAGATTTTTTTCCCAGTTTCAACTGATCTTGGTAGTAGCATACATATGGATGGATTGTGGCCTGCACTGGTTGTTCCAGTGAAATGATTGAATAGCATCTTGAATTACAAAACTATAGATTTAAAAACGTTCCTGGTTCAAGGGAGTCAGTCAAGGATAATGTCAAGAACATCCATTGCCAGTTTGCCACAACAGAGATGTACCATCATGAAGCTGAGAACCTGTTGAAAAGGTTTGAATCTGCAAGAACTATTCAGGTACTCAAAAACTACACAGCTTCTGCCCATTGTCAATGGACACAGTGGAAGTTAGGCCATTTTCAGCATTCAGAGAAGGCAGAGTTGAAAGAGTGAGCTCAGTAAAGGAATGTGTTACATTTTCAAGCATCAAAGGGTATGTTGTAGCTGTATATGATGGCAACTGGTGGCTAGCATGTGCTGAGGAATGTATGCCGAGCACTGGAGAGGTGAAACTGAACTTCCTGCATCCTCATGGGCCATCTCCATCCTTCACTTTTCCCTTCAGACCAGATAGACTTGTCATGGATCATCAGGATGTGCTTCTGGTAGTGGAACCTGTAACTGCAACGGGACATACTTATACATTATCTACAAAAGACACAGCTGCTGCTTCAAATGCACTGGTAGAGTACAAAATGAGAGTGTAGCCATTGATTATCTCTTTAAAGTACGGTAAAGGGAAGATGGCACAGGTACACAGAGAAGGAATGTTCAAACATTCACATATCATCATTTGGTGTGTATAAATGGACATCTGCCTTAGTTTCTGAAACCTGGGACCATGGACACTGACCATTTTTGTTTTGTTTTTGTTTTGTCATGTGATGCTACTATGGTATTACCATATTATTAGTAAGTGGTCTGTATGACGCCATATATGTGAGTCAAATTATCTCTGAAATGAATAACAACCCGAACACCAGCATTTTAGGTGCTGCTCATGACATTGCCGGCTACGTTTGGACAAGGAACTGGCCATTTTAAAATATGAGTTTTTTAGATATTCAATTTTTAATTTTTCAATTTATCATAATTCATATTCTGAGAGTAGTTGTATTCCAAGGTGATTGTGTAATATGTAGAGCCAGAAAAGAGCTTTCAAACAACACAACAGGCATCTTTTTGTGACTAACACTGACTGATATATTCAAGGCTGAATGTATAGTGTCCTACCCTCACATGTGAACCTTTCCTAGTCTGTTTCTCCCTTAATATTAGTGTCAGATTCAAACCAATGCAGTTCTGGGGTGCTACCTTGCTACTAAAAAGGCACACCTAGTATGATTGAAATCCGTGTTGGTCGGGTCACAAAGTGTCTGATTTCACGTGAAATGACCCTGCTGCCAGCCAAGCTGTAAAATAGCTTTTTAATGGTTTTGCCCACAATTCTGCATAATACATCGTTTCTGAGACTATTTGGGGCAAGAAATTCACAAATGGTGTAGATTTATTGATTTGACCTATTTTTGACCTTCAAATTCAAGATGGCTGCCACTTTTGGCTCTTTAAATGTCATTTTTTTCAAAATCGTCAGAGAGCCTTAATATTAGGCTCAAATGAAAGGTCTGCTCATACTGAGTTCAGTTGTGGACAGTAAATTACAAGTAGGCTATGCAGAAGTCATCTGAAAGGTAAAAAAAGATCAAGGTTTGTGGTTGATGAGAATTAAACAGTCGGGTCATAATGTGACGTTCCGTGACCATCCTCTGGCAAGGATGTTTTGATGATTGATTTGACCTCTATGGACCCTTTAGAAAAGGTTTAGCCCCCATGTCCCTCCCAAAAATCCCGGCATTTTTTGCTAGAGACAAATGGCATCCAGCGCCATTTCTAAGAAATAACTTTTGATCTGAATGACATAGAATCATGCATGAAGGCACTTTTTCATACAACTCAACCATGAGGATTCAAAATCTGACATCATTTTGATAATACAAATTTGTTTTGGCCGTGAAATTCAAGATGGCTGCCATCTAGAACAGTAGTTTTCAACCTTTTTAGGCAGTGACCCCCCAATTCAAGTTACTCCATTTCTCATATATAGATATTGAGAAAGTATCTGATCTGCCAGCCCACAATGCCTCACATTATGAGGAGTAGTGGGCTTGTAGATGGGCAATTTTCACAATGTTTGACTTCTTTGATAGCCTATTATTTGACAATTTGGCAATGTTTTAGCATTGTGTGATGATTATTCTGGATGGTCTTTAAAATTGAGAGTCCTTACATTGACATAAAGTTACTCTACTCTACATTGACACCTTCCCCCACAAAAAAGGGGATCTCAACCCACAGGTTGAGAACCACTGATCTAGCACATAGAAATTTTGACATTTTTCAAGCATTCTTGCATAAAGAAGCTCGTTGAGGGACTCAAAACAAGAGCTGCTGAAATGGACAGAAGTGCTCTCAAAAGTAGTGATAAGCCTGGTTCAAGATAGTCAACTTGAGCTCCCTGAGCTGCAAGAACACCATTTTGTTGAGGAATGTGTGGCCTTACTCACCTTATTCAACCCCACTGTCATATACAGGAAGATGCAAGGGAGCAAGCTCATCCAGAAGATCTCCGTCCAACCTATTGTGATTAAAGAACCCCATGTTGCTCTAATTGACAAGGGCATGATC
Source organism: Engraulis encrasicolus (assembly GCF_034702125.1). Classification (NCBI taxonomy): domain Eukaryota; kingdom Metazoa; phylum Chordata; class Actinopteri; order Clupeiformes; family Engraulidae; genus Engraulis; species Engraulis encrasicolus. The sequence continues at coordinate 45,810,463 of NC_085876.1, forward strand.
TGGAGGATGGCAACTCCATTGGACACGGCACGGCACATCATACAAGTGGTTGGGCTGTGTCAAAAAGGTGTCATCCATCATCCTTGCCCGCCATTCTCATTCTCACCGTGTAACCAATGTCAATGATCCCTGCGATACAACATGCTCAACAGAAGATGATGAGCGAGACCTGCACATACAGGGAGCATCTTTTGCAGGATATGGCACGGAATCTGTGGCTGAACAGACTTCTCTGGTTAGCAAAGACTGAGTGCAAGGGGTGATGGTTATTGTCCACTACAGAGTCCAGTCTGCTCAGTGTCCTTTTCTCAGTTGTGGTACTGAGAGCCTCCAGTTCTGTGCCAACAACAGATCCCACTTTCCTCATCAGCTCGTCCAGGCCATGTGTCATCTGAGAAGAGCTGTTTGCGTTCATGAGACTGGTGATCTATGCACATAAAAAGAGTAGCACCATGGCTGAAGCCTGTACTTCCAAGTGGAAGACCATGAAGAGAGTCTTTTATCTGTCTCCCTTCAGATGCAAACAGCTTACGCCAACACTGCCTTCTTGACAACTACTTGGCGTACCTACAGCGCTACTCCACACTGGCAGGCAAGAATGCTGGAGACACCTTTTGGACATAGTCCAACCAATTGTATGGTGTGGCGTCCTGTGTCTGCCAATCTTCTACTGATGGAGTTGCCATATTCCAGATCATGCCCATGTCAATTAGAGAAACATAGGGTTCTTCAATCACAATATGTTGGAGGGAGATCTTCTGGATGAGCTTGCTCTTCTGCGTCTTCCTCTATATGCCATTGGGATTGAATAAGGTCACACATTCCTCAACAACAGTCTTCTAGCAGCTCGGAGAACTTTACACGTTTGACTGTCTTCAACCTGTCTGTGGGTCGAGACCCTTTTTTTTGGGGGGGGGGGGGGTAATGTAAGGACTCTCAAAGTGAAATACCATCACTGCATCTAAAGCTATCAACAAACAATGCTAAAACATTGGCCAAATTGTCAAATAATATTTAAAAAGCCGAACATTGTGAAAATCGCCCACCTACAAGCCCACTACGCCTCATAATTTAAGGTATTGTGTGCTTGTAGATCAGCTATTTTCTCAATATCTATGCATGAGGAATGGAGCTACACAAATTGGGGGGTCCCCAGTCCAGTTTTGGGGGGTCATGACCAAAAAACATTGAAAACGACTGTTCTAGATGGCAGCCATCTTGAATTTCAAAATGTCAAAACAAAGTTGTATTATCAAAATAATGTCAGATTTGGAATCCTCATGGTTGACATGTATGAAAAAGTGTCCTCATACATGATTCATTCAAGATTAAAAGTTATTTCTTAGAGATGGCGCCGGACGTCATTTTGAATTTGCCTCTCTAGCAAAAAATGCCGGGATTTTTGGGAGGGACATAGGGGCTAAATCTTTTCTTAAGGGTCCATAGAGGTCAAATCAATCATCAAAACACCCTTGCCAGAGAATGGTCACTGAACCTCACATTATGACCCGACCCGACTAATCAGCAGTTTAATTCTCATCAACCAGAAACCTTCATCTTTTTTACCTTTCAGATGACCTTCAGATTACCTACTTGTAATTTTACTGTCCATAACTGAACTCAGTATGAGCAGACCTTTCATTTGAGCCTAACATTAAGGCTCTCTGACGATTTTGAAAAAATTACATTTAAAGAGCCAAAAGTGGCAGCCATCTTGAATTTGAAGATCAGAAATAGGTCAAATCAATAAATCTACATAATTTGTGAATTTCTTGCCCCAGATAGTCTCAGAAACCATGTATTATGCAGCATTGTCGGCAAAACCATTAAAAAGCTAATTTCTAGCTTGGCTGGCAGCAGCCATTTTGGATACAGGGCTCAAAAAAATGTCCCCACATTTTTGTGAGGGGCACCCCGGCTCATTTTTTTATTTAAACTTTATAGATGACAAATCCAGTGAGAAACAAACCTTTCCTCTCCACGGTCACGGAACTTCCATAAATGACCCAACTACCATGCTTCAGGCACGGCTGTTTGGCAATATTAATTGAACAGCCGGCAACACAACACGTTTTCGGCATGTTGCGCGTGAACAACGCTTGTCTACAGGTCCTTATCTTTCGTTTATTAAACCCCAATAACACCAATTGACTTGCATTGCCTGTTTTCCCCCACAAATGGGCGTAACGCACATGGAAAACGTCACGCCGTTCATGAGTATAGCCTACACTGTTTAGCAACAGAAATGCGCTGTGACAAATAGAAAATCACAGATACGGCTGGAAAACTGCGCAAACCTCCTCACGTGTCAAAAGTGCATAAAAGCGCTTTACCGTTGCGTCTGACATGATGACAGCCTCGAAAAACAACTACATTGGCTTCCTCCTCTGTCTGTTTTTGTGTAGTTCCAGTGTTCTCTATAGAGGCACATAGAGGCAAAGGTAAAGACCATTAGAAAGCTCCTGCTTCAGTCATAGACACTTGCTGCCAGTCACTGCCAAAGACTGACTCAACCTT
>NC_085876.1:45822979-45830479 GCF_034702125.1 Engraulis encrasicolus
ACACACACACACACACACACACACATAGACACACACACACACACAGACACAGACACACACACACACACACATACACAAAAGGCAGAAACCATTCTGAAAAAAAGCAATGGTCAGTCTCTGCAGCAGCCAGAGTCTGGATTGCTTGTTAAATTGTCCAGGCGATTTTTTTTTCTTTTTGTTTTATCGCCAAGGTCTAGCAGGACGTAAGTCTGGACGATGGCCTCCAGGACCGAGCCTCAGCTCTAGTGGTGTGACGTTCGCGAACGAGACGATTCTTTTGAACGGCTCCCAGCAGTGAACGATGGGAACCGGATCACAGTTGGGGGAGCCACTCTACCGTTATTTTGTTCATTTTCATTAATTTGAGGCACATGACCTTGGCGTGACTTCTTAAATTTAGGGGGAAAAACACAATTGTCTGCCTTAAAGAGTGGCAGAAATGGTCTTAAGAAGCAGGAGGATAATCAGTTGTTATTTGGACAAAAATTACAGCGAGGTGGAGTCAAAATATTTCATTCTTCACACTGAATTAATCATTTTTTTTAAAAGTGCCAAAAGAGACAGTTTTTTGAACGGCTCTTTGAAAGGAACGAGCCATTATGATCCGGATCCCGTCAAAGACCCATAAATCCCATCTCTACTTGGACGTAAGTCTGGACGGTGGCCTCCAGGACCAAGCCTCAGCTCAGAACTGAGAGTCCAGCTGGAATGTGATGCATTGCAAACTGGACCCTGCCATCTGGACGCAGCACCAAGACTCGCTCAAAACCCAAATGGGAAAGTAATGAGGGAATTTGAAATCAACATCAAGACCGCTGAAACACAAATGGAGCTCATCTTCATACAAAGTATGATGACTGCTGGAATACATTTGTATTTGGAGGATTGCTGAAATGCAGTGTTGGAGGAAATGGGGATAGGTAGAAATTGAATCCAAAGCGAGATTTTGGATGCCTCTGTGACTATTAAAATAAAATTAAAAAAGGTTGGCCTCAAAAATATTTTGTCAAAATGTTTTAACCGTTTCTAAAGATTTCTCAGAGGAAAATAAAATACTGAATAAATGACACAACACACAATTATCCAGTGGTGGACACCCACAGTAAACAGGTACCATCTGCTCAGATTAGCCTACAGGGTTGGACAGGGACCAAGAAATGGCTTTGGCATTTGTTTTAGTATAATGAGAGCTGATAGAGGATAGAATGGAGTGTGAATAGCAGAAAGGGGGAGAGGTAAGAAAAAGAGGGAGAGTGTGTGTGAGAGATAGAGTGAGATCAAGAGAGATAGTAAAAGGGAGAATATGACCAAGAGGGATACCAGAGAGAGTAGAGAGAGAGGGGTTCCATTGGCCCATTGTTTCCTGGTTCTATTATTGCCCCCCTAGGCAGACCTAGGCAGACCTAAGGACTGTTCTATTCAATGCTAGGAGTATTATGACACGCCCCTTTAGGCAGACCGGAACCTGGTCATGTTAGGTGCCCATAGCAACCTATTACAGTGGCATATCTCTATATAGCCTACTTAAAGAATCTCTGAGGATACTGTACACAGGTTTGGCCTGGGACCAAAAAATGGCCTTTTTTTGGCATATAGAGCAGCCCTTCACACGGCGCCTTTGCGTTTTCTCTAATATTATTATTATGAGTCCAGTATCCACGTGTATATTAAAGGGACACTGTGTGAGATTTTTAGTTGTTTACTTCCAGAATTCATGCTTTCCATTCACTAATGTTACCTTTTTCATGAATACTTACCACCAGCATCAAATTCTAAGTATTCATTATGACTGGAAAAATTGCACTTTTCAAACATGAAAAGAGGGATCTTCTCCATGGTCCGCCATTTTGAATGTCCAAAAATAGCCATTTTTAGCTGCAAAAATGACTGTACTTGGACCATACTAGAAAATATTTGTTTATTACTTAGTAAACTTTCATGTAAAGATCAAATTTGGCAATAGGCAGCCCAGTTTCAATGAGCAGCATACATGTAGTTGCAGTACCTTTTGTGACCATTTCCTGCACAGTTTCCCTTTAAAGAGGGATTGCGGGATCTAAATGGTGGACTGGTCTCTAAGGGGATAGTAAGGCAAGGCAAGGCAATTTTATTTGTATAGCACATTTCATACATGAATGCAATTCAATGTGCTGTACAGTAAAGTAAGATAAAAATGATGTAAAATATGATGTAAAAGGAAAAAAAACCTTCAGCATTGGACCCTGATGACTATTGGCCCACCGGGAGAATGCCCTGTATGCCAGATGACCAGACCAGCGTCGGTGCTGAAAAATGACTGGTTTGACCAACAGCTATGTAGGAGGACTGATCATAGGTGCCGTAAAGGGGGATGCAGTGGTGTATTTGAAATGAAGCTTTCTCAATTTGTATGTCAGACAAATGAGTGGAGTGCAGCAGTATGTTAAGCAATAAAGAATGAAGAAAAAAATGCACCACCGCTCTCTCTCTCGCTCTCTGTCTCTCTCTCTCGCTCATGTCTGGTGACCTGACTACACTCTAAGAAAATTTCCCTGCAAAATAACGGCAGTTACTGGCAATTATATTTACCTGTAATTCTACTGTTATTTCACACCAAAAATCAAATACAGCTCATTGCTGTTTAATGTATCACAGTATATAACATTTTTTCAGCAGCAATTGAACTGTTAAATAACAGTACATTTCAGTTAAAAAGTTGAATTGTACTGTGTGATGACAGGCAAATACTGGGTCATAGTTGTATTCATGAATATGGCCATGGCAACTTCCCACCCCACCCATCATTCTCCATAACTGTGGTACCCTGGCCATGTTACCACTCCACCCTCCCATCGTTCACCATGACTGGAGTGCCTTGAGCATGATACTATGGCGCTATGCTGTATTGAGAAAATGGTTTGCGGTGGTCCTTTGAAAGTGTGGGCATGACTAAAAATTCAGAGTACGCAGTGCTATGTTACAATGATAGTGTGCAAGGTGGGCTTTTTACTGTATCTCTTGATGAGCCAATGATGAATATAGCATTGGTCAGTCTTTAAAAAAATATTTTACACCAAGTAGCACAGCAAACAAGCAGCACTACAAGCTAGCGCTCAAAGCAATGCCTAATTTGCAGCAGGCACATTATATGCAACAATGCCACAAATGATGCCACATACAGCAAGCTTTCACAAAGAGGAAAGTGTGCAAGCATGTAAGCAAGCTTGTAGGCAAGCTTGTAGGCAAACAAGTGCTATGCTGTGCCATGCAGGCCAGCCAGCAGGCAGGCAAGCAACTGAAGTGTTGATAGTCCAGATTTATATACAGGTGCAAGAGTACCATGTGACCAGAGTCATCAGGCCCTTGGCAGGTGACGCCCGTAATTGAATAATGGCATAACAGCCCTACTCAGGTGAGGCCAGGCACTGATTAGCAGATTGGTTTAGATGGGGCTGCTTGTTGCAAGAGTGTTACAAGTTCTTAAAATGTTTCAGCCATTCACACTTTCATCACTATCAAAATGCATGTGCTACTCACACTTTGCTGCATCAATCACTTTTTAAGTATTGTAGTTTCCTTAGAAATTGTTTCATCATGCTTGATAGTATCAGATAATCTTTAACCAGTCAGAATGACTTCAGTTCTTCAGGTGGTATTGAAGTTTGATGGTGATCACGGACAAGTGGAGGATGAATGGGTTTCAATGGTGCTGCCTAAAATAACTTGTTATTTTCTAGAGATGCACCGGATCCGGTTCTGGTTCCGGATCCGTCAGGATAATAGAGTTTTTCACAGGGTCCGGGTCCGGCAGGATCTTAAGCAGTGGATCCGGTATCCGGCATGTTACCCAAAAATCAGGGTCTGGTGCATGTCTAGCCTAGGCTTTTCAGTCTTTCACAACCCCAATCACTGCATGGAGTGAAATCCCTTTGGAAGCGGCTATTGCAGGCAGTGTGGCAATAAGCCAATGAGTCTTAAAAATAGTTTGCGCCGACGTAATAAAAAGGGCCCACGTGTGCGAGTAGACTATATGTTTCAACCCTTTTGTAGGATCCGGTATCCGGTTCCGGATCCGGCAGGATCTTATTCAGTGGATCTGGTATCCGGCAGGATCCTAAAAATCAGAATCCGGTGCATCTCTAGTTTTTTCCACAACGGCGAATACTGCTATTGTGCAGTACTTACTGTTTATGCTCAATGTGTGACTCAAAGTAATATTTTCACAGTAGTTGTCTGTTTTTTCGAAAAACAGTAGAATGCTGTTGCAGAATTGCCGTAAATAAACAGCTATTTGTTACAGTGTATGGGAGTCATCACCATCCAGAACGACCCAAACTCGCAGGCGTAGTTTGAGAGTGGGCAGAGGATACATTGCCTGAAACATTAAATTACATTAATTTGTAAATCACAAGGTACCGGAATGCAAAGTACATAAGATGTTACAACAATGACGAGTTGGACAGAGGTCCCGGAACGCACAAAACCAGCAACAGCCCCAATTGACTATTGGTCCACTGGGAAAATGCCCTGTATGCCAGATGACCACTCCAGCCTTGGCGTTGAAAAATGACGGGTTTGTCCAAGAGCGATGTAGGAGGACTGATTCAAGTCCGCTCTGTCTCTCTCTCGCTCATGTCTGGTGGCCTGACCATAGGAGTCATCACCATCCAGAACCAACCGGAACAGACCCAGACTCGTGGGCGTAGTTTGAGGGTGGGCAGAGGGGACATTGCCTGACACATTAAATTACATTAAATATACGAAGGAAATGGCAAAATATAAATCTTAAAAATGTAGACATATTCCAAATGTTTTTTTTTATTATTAAAATAGATGTTCGTACGAAAGTATTATGAATCCAATTATACTTTTGTAATACATTATTATTTCTAATACCCACAATGAAAAAAAGTCAAACTCTGCTTATGTTCAGACCAGGGGCATAGCAGCTAATTTTCTGCCCTATGTACAATCAGCTCCAACGGACCCTCCAGTCATGCATCTTCATAAATCGGACTGTGTGTGGGCACCCCCTAATACCATAGAAAACCTGTGGAGAGATCTCACAATGATAGTTTGGAGAAAGCAGCCTTCAAATCACCTCAAGGATGGTCTAAAATTCCAGCAGAGTGTTGTAGGAAGCTCATTGATGGTTACCGCAAGTGGCTGTTCTCAGATATTTTGTCTAAAGGTTGTGCTACCAAGTATTAGGCTGAGGGTGACAACAATTTTGTCCGGCCCATTTTTGGAGTTTTGTGTAAAATGATCATTCATTTGACTTTTTTTCATTCTCTTTTGTGTTTTTTCATTGCAAGAAAAACAAATGAAGATATTAATAACAACGAATTTGTGATTGCAATCACTTTCTGGAAGAAATTGAGTATTTTCTAACAGAATTGAAGGGGTGCCAATACTTTTGGCCATGACTGTATATACATGGGGCCCTGGTGACTCAGTCAGACTTTACCCCCCTGAACGACACCCCTGGCCCAGACAGACACAGCACAGCCAGACGTGTATATTCCATGGACCTGTAATTAAGCAATATGACTATGATATGAGTGGGAGGGATGATGTGCACTGACATCCTCCCTGGTGTGGTTCGGCCATAGGCACAAAGGGCATCTCTTCCTCGTCATTCCCTCTCCCGCAGCGCAAATGAGATCCGATTATAGCGGTTCTCATACACTGCAGGAGACTGACATAGACTTGCTGTCTCTGTGTCAAAAAGTGTCCCTTGTCCCTCATATCTCCCGTTTGAAACTATCTTCCGTGTATGACTGGGCCTAGATATTTAAAGTAGGCTACATATGTGAGATTGCCTTCAAAAGACTACGAAATGGCGGCCGCAGAGGTGTGCCAACTGCCCAGGCAACTGCACTAGAATCAGATAACTTCTTTCCTCTCTGCCAGAATCCAGCTACCAGCTGGGATACACGTCTCTGTCATGCGGGCCTGCGTGCACCCAACTTAGTCCAGCATAAAACAATGGAAAAGAATGATGGTGACTTCAAACTACGCGGCCCTGGTTACAATCACTTCCTCCGCAGTAGACTATGAGATAGAATGATGGCGAGTTCAAAATGCGCGGCCCTGGTTACATTTTATCCACGGCGGAATGATTATTAGGTGTGATGAGTCGGGTAGAACGCGTCTCATCCAATCAAATATCGCAAAATAAATTGACCGGATCTAACTATTGTATAATACTAGGTAATGTTCAGGTCCACCGACAGAAGAGGGGCAAATAGGTGAGTTGACCTAGGCCCCAGGGGAAAGGGGGGCCCAGAATTGTTTGCATATCACATTGTATGTAATGACAGTGGGGCCCTTTCAGATGTTTTTTTTTCCACAGGGCCCGGTCAAAGCTTTCTTCGACCCTGATAATGACTATAGTAGTATGATAATGTTATCTAATAATGAGTGGGTCAGTGGGCACATTATTGGAGTGTTATTGCTACATGTGGGATTGTGTGGGTTGTCGGAAACAACAGTGGGCGATGCAACCGGCAAGACAGAGACAGTTCATTAGACTAGACAAGAAACACGTGGGGGACCCACAGGGAGTCATATACATGTACAGCATATGGGTAAAAAAAAAAGGGGGGGGGGTGGGCTCAGAAGTAAAGTGGCGCAGCGGCATCTAATGCACATCAATTAATTGTATTTGGTTGTTGATATGCTGCAATATACATGTATATGCTTCTTAAATAGTACACTTAAAACAAATTTGAACCGAAATTGCCACCATTGCAGTTTAAAGTGTGAATTGTTGTTTACCATAGTGGCTTGGGGGAGCCAAGCGGCTGCCTGCCTAGCATGGTGAGAAGATGTGAAAGCGTGAAAGTGAAAGCCCATTGGGAAACTCCAACTCCCATTGTCATTGTGACACAGCACTCCACAGCACACAAGTGAACACTGCGCACTGCACACAACGAAATTGCATTTATGCCTCACCCGTGCAAGGGGGCAGCCCTCAGTGGCGCCCCATGGGGAGCAGTGCGGTGGGACGGTACCATGCTCAGGGTACCTCAGTCATGGAGGAGGATGGGGGAGAGCACTGGGTAATTACTCCCCCCACCAACCTGGCAGGCCAGGAGTCGAAACGGCAACCTCTGGGATGCAAGTCTGACGCCCTAACCGCTCAGCCATGACTGCCCTGTGCCTCTGAGAACATCCCTGAACCTGTGCCATGGTTAACAGGAAGAGGGGAGATGAGGAGATGAAAGGCATGATGGGATAACATGAGGCTACAGAGAGGAGACATGATTAATACTGTCTATGTTATTACAATACAGCATCTGTGTGTGTGTGTGTGTGTGTGTGTGTGTGTGTGTGTGTGTGTGTGTGTGTGTGTGTGTGTGTGTGTGTGTGTGTGCGTGTGAGTGTAGCGTGTGTGTGAGCATATACGAGGGTACTGCAAGCGAAGAGTGGGACAACTATCATACAGCTTTGGCAGAGAGACTGGATAAGACTCCTAGAATCTCTAGCTTTGGTCATGGTGGTGAGGGTGGTCCAGTG
>NC_085876.1:45832979-45837979 GCF_034702125.1 Engraulis encrasicolus
AAATGTTGTTCATGCCTTGTGTGATTTAAGTGTCATACCTGTCTGCTAATTTTGGTTAAGTGGATGGGCCACGCCCACCACCAATGACAGCTGTAATATATTGTGCCTTGTAATTGAGTGACTGCACCCTGACAAAGACCTTGTGTCGAAACGCATCGGGCAGTCTGTTTGCCGTTGTATTATTAAAAAAATAAGAAAACGGAGTGCCACAGTTTCCTGCTCTTCATTTTTTTTGATGTCAACTTTATCCACACACTGTTAGAGCACCCGTGTCAAAAGATCTGGATCCACGCAGCGCTTCCGTTTTTTCCTTTTTTCTGAGCATTCAATTAACTCCAGTGGGTGAGTTCAACCGGAGGCTGCTCCATTCCAATGTGAATGTTTGGACCAAAGATGACTACTTCTACACATTTTTTCACTGAAGAACAAGGCAAGAACATCATTGTTCAAGAAACTTTATTCCAAGAGGAAAATGAGGATTCCCCTCCATCTGATTTAAATGATTTTTACAAGCAGCTCAGACGATCCTTAGAAAAAGACAAAAAACTCGAACTGCATTCCATCTCGTTATCAGATTATTGGAGGAAAGGAATGATCCCTCGCGGACTTAGAATAAAGAAATTTCCATCCTTCGTGGTTGAGAATCAGGATTTCAAGAACAGCTGGGAGGCTATTTTAAATAAATGTTCACTTGACCTTATCCTACTTCTCATCACTGAGGCCAAAAAACAGAGGGAGGAAACTCAACTGGAGATAAACTCAATCAAAGCGAAGATTGAGCCACTGAGGTCACAAAACGAACACACGATTGAAGGGTTGGAGCAAAAACTAAAGGAGGACATCGAAACTCTGACGGAAACCATCAAAAAAACAAAGCTGACAAAATTCAAACGGGACACGACAGATTATCAGGAGGACCGTGTATATTCCTGGACAAAACGAACGCGCGCCCCTGCGCTGTGGAGGAAGCCGCGAGTGCGCACAGTATCCTTCAACCTACCCAGCAGCAGCGAAGATGAGTACTCGGAGTGCCCAGTTGACAGACAGGATTTTTTAGATTCACCCCATCACCAGACCCCAAATCCTCGTGGAGGAAGAGGACGAGGACGAGGCGGGGGAGGAAGAAGAAAAAACCTGGAGCCCACGCGCCACAGTCCGCGACTGGCAGAACCACCAAGGAGGAGATAGGACGCAACTCAGTTATCAACATATCAGGTACCCCACTCTCACCAGAATGTACCTCTGTGCTTTCTAAAGGTCTGAGCTTTGCACCTACGAATCATGCCAATACATTTCAGACTAAGATTGATTTGTTCAAGTTTTACAGAACTTTACATTTAAAGACATGGCATCATTTAAATGCTTCTACAACTCAAAGAATGTTAAACGACTACGATGCTCAGGTCAGACCTTCAAAGGAATTCAGGCCTAGATCCACTTTCTGCCCTGTAGTGAATAACGCTTCATTGATTGCATTTACGAAGAAAGTTTCATGTGATATGGACACTTTTTTACAATCTGTAACACACAGCCCCAAAGCCAATTTATCAAAGCCAGAGAATGCGGCCCTGCGCTGGCTATCTAATAATGACAATTTGGTTATTAAAAAAGCAGACAAAGGGGGCGCTGTTGTTGTGTGGGGAAGAGAGCAATATGTACAGGAAGCCTTATCCCAACTGGGGAATGCAGAATACTACACTGCTCTTCAATCAAGTCCAATTGAATACATGAAACGTGAATTGGAGGAAATACTAAATAATGCCAGGATGCAAGGATGGATTACTGATCTAGAAAAAGACTTTCTTCTGAATAATAATCCCAAAATACCAACATTCTACATGCTACCCAAAGTTCATAAAAATTTGGACAATCCCCCCGGCCGCCCCATCATCAGTGGCATTGACTCAATCTCTGAACCTCCATCCCAATACATTGACTATTACATTAAATCATTGGTGCATTCTCTTCCTTCCTACATTCAAGACACTACCTATGTCCTGAACAAAATTAATGATATCAAAAACATTGGGGAAGGATACATGGCCACTATGGATGTCACGTCCCTTTACAGTAACATCAAACACCAGGATGGCTTAGAAGCTGTGAGTCACTACTTGCAATCCAGGACAGAGGAGCACCCACCTAACACTTTCATACTGGAACTCATGAAATGGATCCTCAACAATAATGTCTTTGTATTTCAGGAAAACATGTTCAGACAGAAACGAGGCACAGCCATGGGAGCAACGTTTGCACCAAACTACGCCTGTCTATTTCTTGGACTATGGGAGGAGAAATTCATCTGGGGCCCTTCAAATATCTACCGGGACAACATCATTTTTTATGGAAGGTACATAGACGATCTTGTTTTTTTCTATAATGGGGACCAACAGAGCCTTAAAGATATGCACCAGTACCTCAATTCCACTAGTGATAGTGTTGAATTATCATTAGACTACAGCCAGAGTGAGATACATTTCTTAGATCTGAAAATCACAAAATCCTCATCCGGGGATCTGCATACCACCATTTTCCGCAAAGACACAGATCGCAATACCACATTACATGCGGAGAGCTGTCATCCCCCTCACCTGATTGAGAACATCCCATTCGGGCAATTACAGCGGCTTCGCCGCATATGCGACAAAGAGGATGACTTTGACAAAAAAGCTGGGGAAATGACTGCACGCTTTAGAGAGAGGGGATACAAGGAGAATCATTTGCAAACAGCATATAGAAGGGTGAAATCTATGGACAGAAGAAACCTCCTACAAAAAACACAAAGAACACAACGCAACTCAAATGTTTATTTTGTGACCAAGTACAGTAAACAATACAAACAAATATGCAACATCATCAAAAAGAACTGGCATATTTTACATGGAGAGACCCCATTCTACTTGAACTGTTCCCTAACCTACCCTCCTTTGCCTCCAGGAGAGCACCCACTCTACAGGACAAGTTGGTCCAAAGTCATCTTGGCCCGAAAACGTCATGGCTCCAGAAACCAAAGGGCACCTACCCCTGCGGGCATTGCTGCCACTGTGAGAACATTTCCAAAAGTAACACCTTTGTGGACATATTCAACCAGAAAACATACAAAATGAATCACTTTGCCAATTGCAACACCAAATGTGTAGTCTACCGTCTGGAATGCCCCTGTGGCCACTTTTACATTGGAAGAACTAAAAGAAGATTCAAAGACCGCCTTGGTGAACATAAGACTGCAATTCGCACAAAAAATCAGAACTATGCTATGGCTGTACACTATGAAGAGGCAGGACATGTAAGCCCATCCTCCCTTAGAGCAGTGGTTCTTGAGGCTGTACCTCACAACATAAGAGGAGGTGACAGAGTGAAAAAACTTCTACAAAGAGAAACATTTTGGATTGTTACTTTACAGGCTACCAAACTGCCAGGACTCAATGATGAAGTGGATTTTTTACCATTCTTGTGACAAAAAGAAAAACAACTAATAACTAACTTAACAACTCCTTGGCAGACCTGTGTCCTTGATTGTGATTGTGCCCTATATCAGTGTGTGAATATCAGCTATGGACCCACAAAAAAGTTTCATGATTTGTGTCTACAATATTACTCTGATACTTACCTGAACAGTACTTTGTAACTTAAATGTTGTATAACTTAAATGTTCATGCCTTGTGTGATTTAAGTGTCATACCTGTCTGCTAATTTTGGTTAAGTGGATGGGCCACGCCCACCACCAATGACAGCTGTAATATATTGAACCTTGTAATTGAGTGACTGCACCCTGACAAAGACCTTGTGTCGAAACGCGTCGGGCAGTCTATTTGCCGTTGTACTATTAAAAAATAAGAAAACGGAGTGCCACAGTTTCCTGCTCTTCAATTTTTTGAATGAAATTCATAGACAGCTTTTCTCTACTCCATGATGATATAGGGTAAATGCAGCACGTTTGTTTTTATTTTCCCAGTTGGTAAGTCTATCACGTGCAAATGGTACAAATATACAAAGGTACAAAAATAGGTAGAATGAAGGAAGTCAAGGACAGCACTGTTCAGATTTTTTCTCCCCATATTCGCATCTGAAGCAGTGTTGCCAGATTGGGCTGTCTCCCGCCCAATTGGGCTGCTTAGGATGGCCCTCTGTGGGTAAAAATGGCATTTTGCAGAAAAACCCGCCCAATTTTTGCCATTGAAATCAATGGAATTGGGCGGGATTTTGTGCTTTTAGGCGGGTTTTGGGAATTTTTTGGGCTGGAAATTACCAGCCTCATCTGGCAACACTGATCTGAAGAGTGCTGTCCTTCACTTCCTTCACTCATCAATATATCATGTGGGATTCAGCGCCCAATTATACCAGAGATTCTTTAAGTATAGAGATATGCCAATGTAATAGGTTTCTATGAGCATCTAACATGACCAGGTTCCGGTCTGCCTAAAGGGGCGTGTCATAATGCTCCTACATTGAATAGAACAGTCCTTAGGTCTGCCTAGGTCTGCCTAAAGGGGGCAATAATAGAACCAGGAAACAATGGGTCAATGGAACCTCTCTCTCTCTGCTCTCTCTGGTTATAATGTGTTTTAACCCATTGACACCTAAGGTACACCTGCAAAAAATGGTGCTGAATGCTTAAGCCCTTTTTTAAGAAAAACTGTCCTCAGCTTGTAAAAACCTAAATATCTCAGCGTTTAATTGCAACTTAGTGCATATATTTATGTGCTTCAGAAGCTAAGACCCTCATTTCGATTAGAATGTGTTCATTCATCTCAAACAAACTGAGATTTTTAATAAAGTTGTCTCAAATCTCATATGCCTGAATGTTGCGTAATGCAGCTCCAGGCACCAGGGCCAATGTTGCGCAATGCAACATCAGGCCTCTATGGGTTAAATAGCATAGATGATAGTGTGAGCGTGTCTCGTTTACTTCTCAAAGATAGGTAGGCCACGTAATAGCCTCGCGACGCCATCCTATGTACTCCACCCAAAGATTTTGGCTCCGCACATCGTCTGGCAAA
>NC_085876.1:45840479-45847979 GCF_034702125.1 Engraulis encrasicolus
ATCACACATCCCCCCCCTTGGAGTCGACGTCCGCGTCGTGCCGAAGGAGGTGAAGAGGGCATCCCGTCGGGAGAGGCCGTCTGCATTGCCGTGCCGCTTGCCAGCTCTGTGAATGACAGAAAAGTTAAAAGCTTGCAAGCCAAGAAACCATCTGGTTACCCTACTGTTGGTTTCCCTATTCCTTGCCATCCACTGAAGAGGAGCATGGTCGGACACCACAGTGAAACGGCGCCCCAGGAGATAATACCTCAGCGACTCCAGGGCCCAGGTAATGGCAAGGCACTCTTTCTCCACCGTAGAATAGTTCTTTTCCCTCGGGAGTAACTTCCGGCTTAGGTAAAGAATCGGATGTTCCTCACCTTCATGGACTTGCGCAAGTACTGCTCCCAGGCCCACCTCTGAAGCATCTGTCTGCACCAGGAATTCCTTCTTGAAGTCCGGCGCCACCAGAACAGGACTGGAGCACAAGGCCTGTTTCAGGGCCACGAAGGCGTCCTCCGCCGACGGGTTCCATTTTACCATTCTTGAGTGGCGTTTTGTCGTCAAATCTGTCAGGGGAGCAGCTATGGTGGCAAAGTTAGCAATGAAACGTCTGTAGTAGTTGGCTAGGCCCAAAAACGATCTCACCTGCTTCTTGGTGATAGGGCGCGGCCAGTCTCGTATGGCTTTCACCTTGGCTTCTTGGGGCTTGACCAGACCACAGCCTATAGTGTACCCCAGGTAGTTTGTCTCACCAAAGGCCAGTCGACATTTCTTGGGGTTTGCAGTCAGGCCAGCCTCCCTAAGAGAATTGAGTACAGCTTGCACCCGGGCTAAGTGGCTGTCCCAATCTGGACTCTGAATGACCACATCATCAAGGAAGGCTGCAGCGTACTTCTTGTGGGGGGCGAGGACCCGATCCATCAAGCGCTGGAACGTGGCTGGTGCTCCATGGAGGCCGAATGGGAGCCGAGTGTACTGATATAGACCCTCTGGCGTGGCAAAGGCAGTCTTCTTCTTGGACCCCGGGGTCAGCGGTACCTGCCAACAGCCTTTGGTGAGATCAAGAGTGGTTAGAAAGCGCGCCTGGCCTAAGGCGTCCACCAAATCATCAACTCGGGGCATAGGATACGCATCAAATTCTGACACCTCATTTAACTTCCTATAATCATTGCAAAACCTCACCGACCCGTCTGGCTTGGGGACCAGCACGATGGGACTTGCCCAGGCACTTCGGGATTCTTCTATGACTCCCAGTTCTAGCATCTTCTTTACCTCCTCCTTGATGGCCACTTTCCGAGCCTCCGGCACACGATAGGGACGCTGGGTTACAGTCCGACCCGGTATGGTGCGGATCTCGTGCTGGGTCACCTCTGTGTGTCCGGGGAGGGAGGAGAAGACGTCTCGGTTGCGATCTACCAGTTCCAGGGTCATCTGACGCTGATGGGGGGACAGGTCCGGGCCCACCTGCACCTCTTCTCGAGCAGGTTCTTTGGACTCTGTGGGGGGCAGACAACTGAAAAGTGCCTCTCGGGCGTGCCATTTTTTTAACAGATTGACATGGTAAATTTGCTCTTTCTTTCTCTTATCAGGTTGCCTCACCTTATAATTGACCTCTCCCACCCGTTCGATTACCTCATATGGACCTTGCCAGGTTGCTAGGAATTTGCATTCAACTGTTGGCACTAGGACCAGTACCCTGTCCCCCGGCTGGAACTCTCTGGGCTGGGCAGGTCGGTTGTATGAGGCTTGTTGTTGACGTTGAGCACTTTCCATGTGCTCACGTACGATGGGGTAGATGGCCCTCATTCGCTCTTTCATGGCCCCAACATGCTCGATCAGCGTCCGCTGTCTGCAGGGTTGCTCCTCCCAAGCCTCCTTGGCAATGTCGAGCAGTCCTCTGGGTCTGTAGGAAAGTAAGAGCTCAAAGGGTGAGAAACCAGTAGATGACTGAGGTACCTCTCTCACTGCAAAGAGCAGGTAAGGGATCAGCTGGTCCCAGTTGCGTCCATCCTCTGCAATAGCCTTCCGCAGCATGGACTTCAGTGTTTTGTTGAACCGTTCAACAAGCCCGTCTGTTTGGGGGTGGTAGACGGATGTTCTCAACTGCTTGATCTTCAGAAGGGCGCAGAGCTCCTTCATCACCCTGGACATAAACGGAGTCCCTTGGTCGGTCAATATTTCCTTCGGGATCCCAAGGCTAGTTGAGAGCAAGAAGAGTTCCTTCGCTATTTGTCTAGAGGTAGCTTTCCTCAATGGGATGGCCTCTGGATATCGGGTGGCATAGTCCAGAATAACCAGAATGTATTGATGGCCTCTAGAACTTTTTGGCAGAGGACCCACTATGTCTAGGCCAATTCTCTCAAATGGGGTTTCGATAATGGGCAAGGGAATGAGCGGGCTTCTGTATGAGGGCTTGGGCGCCCTCGTTTGACATTCAGGGCAACTACGGCAGTGGTTCTCTATCTCTTTGTGAACCCCTGGCCAAAAGAACCGCTGCAAAACTCTTTCTTTTGCCTTCTCAACCCCTAGGTGCGCTCCTAAGGGGTGACTGTGAGCAAGGTTGAGTACTGTGGCCCGATAGGGTTGAGGAACAAGGAGCTGCTCAAGTATTTCATCATTTTCCTTTATAACTTGGTAAATTAATCCCCGACTAATTGCGAAATGGGGGTAAGTGGGGCTTGTCCTATCTCCTATCACCACTCCCTCTAATACCTGTACATTTCTCATGGCATTTACGAGAGTAGGATCTTGCATTTGAGCAGTACCGTACTGGCCGGTGAGAGGGGGCAGCTCCTGGGTGCCTCTAGCTTCTTCGTTGTTGGAGCTTGGGGCACTTCCCAGAGCCACGCTGTCCTCTCCAGTGTCAGTGCCGGTCTCTGTGTCTGCAGGGGTGTCTGCCATCCCTGCGAGGGCAGAAGAAAGCATGAGGGGTTCTGATGGTTGCAATGAAGTGTTCACTAAATGGGCCTTACCTCTTCGTTTTCGAGGGACCCGGTCTAGCCTTTCCTGTGTTTCTCTCCAGAGTGCTTGGAAGGATGGGCAGTCTCGCCCAATTAGGACTGGAACGGGGAGGGAATCGACCACCCCGGCCATCATGCGTATGGTTCCACGAGTAGTGGTCACTGTTAGGTCAGTGGTGGGGTAGTCCCGGGTCTCTCCATGAACACAGGACACTGGAAGGACACTGCCAGTGGTCAAACATGACGAGTCTACTAGGTCTTTCCGCACAAGGGTGATTCGGCTACCTGAGTCCAGCAGAGCCTCGACGTCCTGATGGTTCACCGTCACCGGGCAGGTGGGGGGTCGATCTGGGTTGCTATCGGTGTATCCCACGAGCGACGCAAAGAGGTGGGTGGATGGAGAACTGGAGGACTGCTCAGTGGGCATGGGCTCATCTGACTGTTTCCCACATTGCCAGGAGAAGTGTCCCATTTCCCCACATCTGTAACATTGCACGGTGCTATCATCTCGGCGTAGACCTCCAGACCCAAACTGGTTTCTGGGTCCACTTGGAGCAAAGCTAGCTCCTGCGGGAGCTGGATTGGAGACCTTGGTGCTCTTTGAGCGGCCTCCTCCTGACATTGGAGGGGGCACAGTCTTGGGGTCCTTTCTGGTAGAACGAAGCATTTCTGTGGTGGCCTGGTACTTTTCCACAGCTTCCACCGTGAGTGCAGCGGTGGTTAGAGCCTGCTGGCTAATGAGGCGCTTTGCCTCGTACGGCAGCGCCCGTAGGTAATGGTCCACCACTACTGCCTCCACAACTGCCGCGGCCGTGTTTTTCTCTGGCTCCAACCATTTTCGTGCCATCCTTGTGAGTTCATGCATCTGTGCACGTGGAGCCTGGTCAGGGTGGAAGGTCCAGCTGTGGAAACGTTGGGCCATACCGAATTTGGTGAGCCCGCTGCGGCTGAGGATCTCCATCTTCAGAGTATCGTAGTCGTTCACCTTGTCGGGGGCCAGGTCTTGGACAGCGTTCAATGACTCTCCAGTTAAAAAGGGGGCAAGCAGTCCAACCCACTGTGCCTTAGGCCACGCTTCCCTAGTGGCTGTGGCTTCGAACGTATGCAAGTATGCCTCAACATCATCAGAGGCTCCCATCTTTGCAATGTAATCACTTGCCTTTATGGGGCGCACATTTCGAGTGGCCATTTCTTTTTGTAATTGCAGTTCCTCTGCCTTCAGAGTATTTGCTCTCCTTTGCTCCTGTAACAGAGCTGCACTGGCTTGAATTTGGGCTTGTTGGCCTGCCACAAGTGCCTTCAAAATGTCCTCCATTTTATTTTGAGGGGAGCTGACGGTCAATTGGGAGAATGTTAAAATCAAATTTTCGGTGTCCTCCTCATACATGCACTGTTAGCTCTTGAACTGCCCGCGTCCTCCACCATATGTGATATCACGAGAGGCTTAGCTCTCAGCAGGACAGTTCAAGGAGTGCAAGGACACAAGGTTCAAATGAAATGATTTTTAATGATAAACTTCAGCATTAAACAAAAAGGCGCTTCAGGGGTTAGAGTTCAAATAAGGAAGATTTTTTCAGTGGCCTAAAATAAAATTCTCTCAGGGGAATGTCAATAATGAACTTAGAACAAGGCCTCAGTTAGATATCCTCTTCTGAAAGCGACATTAAAGTTTCACTTCTTACTGTGAGTTCAAACGGAAGTCCCATCCAGATATTCCAGTATTCCAACAGTTCCAGTCTCTGAATCCAAGGGTAAGTATATCCACAGGTAAGTTTTCCGTCTGTGTTCTACCAGCAAACAGACCGGTAAGTAGTCTCCACTTCGACGGAAAGCAGAGCGAAAGTCTGCTGTCTTGGCTCCCTCATGCTGCACTGACTCCATTGAGCTTTCTAGCTCTCACCAAGCTCTTCAGCTCGTTAGCCTCCGGTTGGTGACAATCACCCACACCTGTGTTCAGGTATGCTGTGTGCAGGTGTGGAGTTTCCTGTTCCACCACCAGATGGAGCCATTGCGGGTTGTGGCTGGAGCCATTTCAGGGGGACGTAGCGCCCCTCGATGATGCAGCCTCTCGTGACATCACACATTGATCCCCAGGAATGTGTGTTTGTGCATGCGTGTGGGCATGCATGCATGTGTGTGTGTTTGTGTGTGTGTGTGCATACGTACATAAGTACATACTTGTTTGCGTGCGTCCATAGGTGTGTGTGTGTGTGTACCTGCATGCATTCATGTGTGTGTATGGAGTTCATGTCATGAGTGTGTTGAAAAATGAAAGAGATGTGATCTAGCAGCTCTTTGAGGTTTCAAACCGCAAAAAAACTTCTCAAACCTCCCACATCCCCCCACCTCCCATGACCTAAACACATGCAATAGAAATGTAACATTGACTAGATGTCATGATCAGCGTAAATCGATTTGCCTCGTTCGCCCACAGAGGCGAGTGTAGAGCCAAGGGCGTCGGGATTTGTGAGGAAACATTGAGAATAGTAACAGCAAGGAGATAGTACTATACGCGAAGTGATATCATGACGCCTTGATTATGGTGTGTGCACAGAGCGCCAAGGAGGTTGTGTTTTCGGTCGCGGTTTGTCTGTCTGTCTGTCTGTCTGTCTGTCTGTCTGTCTGTCTGTCTGTCTGTCTGTCTGTCTGTCTGTCTGTCTGTCTGTCTGTCTGTCTGTCTGTCCGTTAGTAAGCAGGATAACTCAGAAAAGTTATGAAGAGATTTGGATGAAACTTTGCAGAGTTGTTGAAAATGACCAAAGGAACACGTGATTAAATTTTGGTGGTGATCCGGATAACGATCCAGAACCAATTATTTATTTATTTTTTGCTGGACAGGGCAAATTTTGACATTCCAGTTGCTAACTCAAAATGAAGGCAGAAATACTTAAAATAAAAATAGGATGTAATATAGTCAAATGCTCTATCAAACAGCAGCGGAGGTCTGCACTCATTTCATTTCTTTTTCTCTTGAAAAATCGATTGTCCTCGTTCGCCCCCAGAAGCGTGTGTAAAGCCAAGGCCTTCGGGATTTGTGCAGAAACATTGAGAATAGTAATAGCAGGAAGAGATTACTAGCGTGACGTGATACCATGACGCCTTGAATGGTTTGTGCACAAAGCGTGTGTGCAACATGTAATAGAAATGTAACATTGACTAGATGATCATTGAAAAATGATTTGCCTGGTTCGCCTACAGTAGCATGTAGAATCAAGGCCTTCGGGATGGATGAATGTGATCTGTGGGAGTTCACACTCAATCGATGAGTGTGTGTGTGTGTGTGTGTGTGTGTGTGTGTGTGTGTGTGTGTGTGTGTGTGTGTGTGTGTGTGTGTGTGTGTGTGTGTGCGCGCGTGCGCGCCTGTGTGCGTGCGTACGTGTGTGTTGTGTGTGTGTGTGTGTGTGTGTGTGTGTGTGTGTGTGTGTGTGTGTGTGTGTGTGTGTGTGTGTGTGTGTGTGTGTGTGTGTGTGTGTGTGTGTGTGTGAGATCATAATCAATGGCATTGATCCCCAGGACTGTGTGTGTGGGCATGCATGCATGCGTGCATGCGTTTGTGTGTGTGTGTTCACACAGATACGTACATACTTCTTTGCGTGCGTCCGTAGGTGTGTGTGTGCCTGGATGCATTCATGTGTTTGTAGGCAGTTCATGAATGAAGTGTGTTAAAAATGAAAGAGATGTCCAAGCACTCTATCAGCTCATTTCAATTTAACACCTACATTCTCACCCCCCCCCCCCACACACACACACACACACACTCCCAACTCCCCAAACCCACCTCCCATGACCTAAACACATGCAATAGAAATGTAACATTGACTAGATGTCATGACCAGTGTAAATCGATTTCCCTCATTCGCCCACGGAAGCGTGTGTAGGGGCCAAGGCCAAGGGATTTGTACAGAAACATTGAGAATAGTAACAGCAAGGAGATAGTACTAGCAGAGAGAGTAGGGAGAGAGAGGTTCCATTGGCCCATTGTTTCCAGGTTCTATTATTGCAAGGGGGAGTGGGAAAAATGCCCCTTTAGGCAGACCTAGGCAGACCTAATGACTGTTCTATTCAATGCTAGGAGCATTATGACACACCCTTTTAGGCAGACCGGAACCTGGACACATTAGGTGTCCATAGCAACCTATTACATTGGCATATCTCTATACACTTAAAGAATCTCTGGTACTAGCATGAAGTGATGCAATGATGCCTTGATTATGGAGTGTGCACAGAGCGCCAAGGAGGTTATGTTTTCGGTAGCGGTTTGTCTGTTTGTCTGTTTGTCTGTCTGTCTGTCTGTCTGTCTATCTGTCTGTCTGTCTGTCTGTCTATCTGTCTGTCTGTCCGTCTGTCTGTCAGCAGGATAACTCAAAAAGTTATGTATAGATTTAATGAAACTTTGCAGAGTTGTTGAAAATGACCAAAGGAACACGTGATTAAATTTTGGTGGTGATCCGGATAACGATCCAGAACCAATTATTTATTTATTTTTTGCTGGACAGGGTGAATTTTGTCATTCCAGTTTCTAACTCAAAAAGAAGGCAGAAATACTTAAAATAGAAAT
>NC_085876.1:45852979-45854656 GCF_034702125.1 Engraulis encrasicolus
AACAGATAGGACAAAACCCAAAATAAAATATATCACACTCTACAAGTGTGGATATTTAAACACAACTCCTCAAAGCTATGTAACAGTCCTAACTGCATATCTATGCCCAATTCAGTGCTTACTGCGTTATCCTTGGTAGGAAGAGAGAGAACCCTTTGATCTCTCGGGGCGAGATGGATGCGCGCGTCTTCGTGCACGCGAGTTCCTTTGTTCCCCAAAAGCGCGCAGGTCCTGTCTGTGGGTCCGAGCGATACCACGCGGTTCCAGGCGCGAGGTTGCAATATGTCCAAAGAGCCTTGCATCGTTGAACAGGGAAAGGAAAGCGGTATTTCGGGTAGGCAAGGCGAGGCAAGGGGAGGCAAGGCAGTGAAAGGCAAGGCAAGGCAAGGCAAGGCAAGGCAGTGCAAGGCAAGGCAAGGCAAGGCAAGGCAAGGTAAAGCAAGGCAAGGCAAGGCAAGGTAAAGCAAGGCAAGGCAGGGCGAGGCAAGGCAGGGCAGGGCAGGGCGAGGCGAGGCGAGGCGAGGCGAGGCGAGGCGAGGCAGGGCAGGGCAGGGAAAGGCAGAGGTAAGGCGAGGCAAAGCTAGACAAGGCAAGGCAAGGCAAGGCAAGGCACGGCACAGCAAGGCAAGGCACAGCAAGGCAAGGCAAGGCAAGGGACAGCAAGGCAAGGCAAGGCAAGGAAAGGCAAGGCAAGGCAAGAGGGGGCAAGGCAAGAGGAGGCAAGAGGAGGCAAGGCAAGAGGAGGCAAGGCAAGAGGAGGCAAGGCAAGAGGAGGCAAGGCAAGGCACTGTAACCACCCCAAGGCACGGCAAGGCAGTACCAGTGGCAGGACGGTGTAAGAGGTTACGTTATCCAGACCAATTCTCTCCACTTCTCTTCTGCAACTTGTACATCAGCACCAGCCGTCTTTGAGTGTGTGTGTGTGTGTGTGTGTGTGTGTGTGTGTGTGTGTGTGTGTGTGTGTGTGTGTGTGTGTGTGTGCGAGTGAGAATGTGTGAGGGAGAGAGAGAGAGAGAGAGAGAGAGAGTGAGAGAGAGAGTGTGCATGAGTGCATGGATGCCTACATGTGTACAAGCATTTGTTTGTGTATGTGTGTATGAGTGTGTGGGACGAATTGAAGGGCATTGCTCAAATTCTTGAACGAGGAGAGTTTATTTTGTAGAGGGAGATTTTGGTTGTGTTGGGCTCTAGATCCTCTTGGAGCCCGAAGCTTGGAGTCACACACACAGACACACACACACAGACACAGACACACACACACACACACACACACACACACACACACACACACACACACACACACACACACACACACACACACACACACACACACACACACAGACAGACAGACAGACAGACAGACAGACAGACAGACACACACACACACACATACGCACACACGCA
The DNA here is from genome assembly GCF_034702125.1 of Engraulis encrasicolus. Lineage (NCBI taxonomy): Eukaryota > Metazoa > Chordata > Actinopteri > Clupeiformes > Engraulidae > Engraulis > Engraulis encrasicolus. The sequence continues at coordinate 45,854,384 of NC_085876.1, forward strand.
CGCACACACACACACACACACACACACACACACACACACACACACACACAGACAGAACAGACAGACAGACAGACACACACACACACACACACACACACACACACACACACACACACACACACACACACACACACACACACACACGCATGTAGGGGGAAAGATTTTGGTTGGGCTCTCGTTCCTCTTGGAGCCTGAAGCCTGGAGTCCTGTGTCTTGCTGTTCTCCTAGACAATGAAGCAGAGTGGAGCCAAGACCAATGGGTGGGAATCACAC
>NC_085876.1:45854756-45859756 GCF_034702125.1 Engraulis encrasicolus
TGGTAGGTGTGTTTTTTTGTTGGGCTTTTGTTTAACCTTTTTCAAGAATTGCTCCATAGTATCCTTGATTATCTTAATAAAATCTTCACAGTTTTTGTTTGCATCACTATTTACTAAGTGATCACCCCAGTTTATTTCATTTAGAGCTTGTTTTAGGTTCTCTGTCTCGTTTTTTGGTACTCTTAAATGCCCATTTGTTTGAATGGGTGGGCGTAGTAGTCTGTTTTTAGACAACTTCCGTGAGAACAGAACCAGGTTGTGGTCTGACAAACCTGTGAGCAGACTGTACGCTTTATGAATCCTATCACATTTGTTACTAAAAACAAGATCAATGCACGTTTGGGTTGTGTTAGTTATTCTAGTAGGACACATTATTAACTGAGACATGTCAAACTTTGCTGCTAGTGTTTTTAGGGGCCTTCGTTTCGCCTTGTCCAACCAGTTTATATTAAAATCTCCAAGCAGGATGGTTTCAGTCTTTGAATTGCATTCATTCAGTATTTCTTTAAGTTTATCATAGAAGACACTAGAGGATGATGGTGGTCTGTAGATCCCCACCAGAACAACAGACATTTCTGGAGAGAGAACTACTTTCAATCCAATGCATTCCATGTTGTGAACAGTAGCCCATTTTATCTGATGACATTTGAGATGTTCCTTTACATAAAACATAACCCCCCACCCCTTCCCACAGTTCTGTCCAGTCTGAATATATTGTATCCTGGTATATTTAGGCCAGCCACAGGAGAGTTCTTGTGTAGCCAGGTTTCCGAAATAAATAAAAAATCCAAGTTTGAGTCACTTAGCAAATGGTGCACTTGGTCACTTTTTGGTATGATACTTCGAATGTTTATGTGACCTCCGAGCAGTCCCTTGGGTTTAAATATCGGATCCCAGATTACCTTGGCATGATTAAGAGTTTGTTGCAGTTTTATACATTTACGTTTTTTAAAAATAGTCTTATTGATTGCTTTACGTGTGGTGCCACTTTCGGCCAATAGTTCTGACCTGACCGTGCGTGCTTGTCGTTGCTCGCTGGCATTGCGTGACAGCTCCTGCGCTGGAAAGAGGTTTGGGGCTTGGCTCATAGGCGAACTCAGGGATGCCCCCAGTACAGGGGCTTGGCTGATGTTGTCATGCGCCGGTCGTGAACTCATCTGAGACTGCCTTGCGAGCCCCCCCGCTGGAGAGACAGCTGGCGCACCAATGCCAACCCACGTCGCTCCCGTGTTGACATTCTCTGGTTTTAAAATCCTCTCCGCCGAAAGAGGCGAGTCTGTCATCTCCCCCCTCCGCTGCGCCGCGTCACCGCTGGTTGGCCGCCCCTCCGAGACCACCTCTGGCACCCCAGCCGCCAGCAGTCGGGTGTCATGGCCAAGCTGCCGAACCAGCGCCGATGGAAGGAGCGGGCCCACTCCGATGCCCTCCACCCGCCCCGGGTTTCCAACCGGAGGCAGTGGATCCGTGTTGCTGTTAGTTGGCCAACCTCTGGTGTCCACCTGAGGCTGGCTACTAGCTTCCACTGTAGGCCTACTGGAGACCCCGGCTAGCATCCTTGTTGTTAGCGATTGGATGTTTTGATGTGGTCGCTGTATCGCCCCATGTCCCAAACATCCGCCAGTGTGTAATCCACCACCGCAGTCCGATAGTCCAGGAGATAGAGGGCCCGGGTTTAACTCCACGTCGCCAGCCAGGAGCAGTGTCACCACAAGGTACATATTTCTAATAAAAGTTCTGGATGGGCCAGTGCCCTTTTTTGTGGTGGGAACACTGGCATATCCATTTTTTAAAAACGTTGCATATAGCAGATGTTGACTACCGTTTGCAGGAGTACAAAGTGAGGTGCCATTACTGGTCTTAACTCGGTGTTTGGTAGTGCACACAATCAGAGTTATGCACAAGCCTACACAAAAACTAAAAAGCATTCGCTGGTCGTGTTTCAGTTTTTGTGTTGAGTTATTTGGAGGCCGAGAAAGCAGCTTTCGTGGCGCATTCCTAGCACCTGTCAGACTTCGGACGCACCGACCATAGCTACCTGCCGCCATGACACTTCCGTGTATTGTTGTCCCAGTCGGTAGTCGGTAGTCGGTAGTCAACATCTGCTATATGCAACACTTGTAACGTTGAAAAGGTGGACAGGTTCTTAACCCTTTTACTGCCGTGGTCGCAAAATTGCGACGAGACGTGATAATGAATGAAAAAGCCTGCTGCGTGATATAGAGTGTGTAATACTGTTCAAACTCCAGTCCACTGGGTGGCGGACATGTTCAACTTCATTTCTAGCTCAGAATGACGTATGCCTCCAATGTGTTTTTTTCGAGGAAACCGCATTCACTCGTGTTGGATTTGGCGGAGCTAAGCGAGATAACAGCGTCTGACGAGCTAGCGGTTTTTAGTGAACTATATAGCGGATTACGGTGAAATCAAGTAAAATGGCAAAACGTACGATGTCCAGGGATGATGTGCTGGGGGTATTGTTTGCTGATCCAGATTCTGAGGCGGAATTTATGCCTTCAGATGATGACGACTCCTTCAGTGATCTGAGCACTCCTCCTGGCTCGCCTACGACAGAGTCTGTGGTTGATCATGATCAATGTACTGCACAAGCACGACCAAACACTCCCGACATCGAAAATGATGTTGGCCCAAATACTGATAATGGTAGTGGTAATGTCGATGTACGTGTGGAGGTTGGGGGACGTGGTGGTAGCGGCAGTGCACGCGGCGTAAACCGGGCTGGTGAAGGGCTTGGCGCTAGGACCTTTTACCGCACCGGCAGCCACGCTGTGCCTGCTCATGGGGAGGTTTTGCAGGATGCGAGTGGAGGAGATGTTGGGGCGGGTGGAAGAGGTAAACGGGGTCGGAGTATGACTCGAGGAAGTAGTCGTGTTAGAGAGGATGGGGCTTCTTTCACCCGTGAGAGGCGGCCAGCGGGCATGAAGGCTAACAGGGGAGGGAGAGGTGGTTCTTACGCAGCCCCTGCTACACGCGGAGCAGGCGGCCGTAGGAGAGGGAGAGGGAGGAGGGGCTTTACCTCTGCTACAGCCACCACGGCTCCGCTTGTAGTAGAAGCTGACAATGAGGGATGGGAGCTACTGGGCAATGTCGGCGAGACGCGTAATGGTAATTGGATAAAAAGTTTCGACGAACCGATTGGATACCATGGTGAAAAAGTGAACGATTCGGCCCTAGATTTCCTGTCACTGTTTCTAGACGACGCATTTTGGAATTTGCTGACAGTCGAAACAAACAGATATGCGCAGCAATTTTTAGCCTCCCATGAGCTCCTGCCAAGTTCGAGGTTTCATGGCTGGTATGACGTAACAGTCCCAGAAATGAAAGCCTTTATCGCTCTCCACTTGAGCATGGGTCTGGTGGAGAAGCACGAAATTAGCGATTACTGGGGCGAATTTGAAACGACACAAACACCTGGATTTGGAAAAGTTATGTCTAGAAATAGATTCCAAATTATTTTATCTTTCCTCCACTTCACCAACAACGACAATTACATTGAGAGGGGGCAGCCAGGGTATGACCGAATTTTCAAGGTGCGGCCAATTATTGACATCGTCATCCCAAAATTCTCTGCAGTGTACGGGCCACGCAAACAGCTGTCATTGGACGAGATGACAATAGCTTTCAAGGGGAGGTCCACTCTGAAGCTGTACAACCCCAACAAGCCAGACAAATATGGGTACAAAGTATTTGTCTTGAGCGAGGCCAAGTCAGGCTATGTGCTGGAATGGTCCATGTACACTGGCCCAAATGCTGACGCACATGAGATAGGTGCATCCCATCTCATTGTGCGTAAGCTAATGGCCCCACACACAGGAAAAGGCCATGAAGTGTACATGGACAGCTATTACACCTCACCAGCCATAGCAACTGAGTTGGCCAGCCGAGACACTGGCTTGTGTGGGACTGTCAGCAGTCAGAGAAGAGGCATGCCCAAGGCCCTGCGACCTGCTGTGTTGCCCCTGAGAAAAGGTGATGACCCTGTGTTCATGCAAAAAGGCAAAATGTTGGCATGTGCCTGGCATGACACAAAGCGTCTCACCATGCTCTCCACGGTGCACGACAACACCTGTACCAGAAAGCGCATTCGCACCAAACACAGCGCAACTGGTTACAGGGACATTAGCAGGCCTGTCTGTGTGGACCAATACAATTCATTTATGGGTGGAGTCGACACAGCTGACCAGAGAATGAAAACTTACCTTTTCCCACACAGATCCAGGAAATGGTACAATCGCATTTTCAATGCTATTATGAGCATCTGCATGGTCAATGCTCACATTCTCTACAGCCAGTGTACTGCTACTCCACAAAAGACCATGAAGGCTTTTGTGGAGGACATTGTCACTGGACTGCTGGAAGGGTGGAGTAAGAAAGAGGGAAACAAGGGGGGCAGGCCTTCAGTGGACGGAGGGGAAATGCCACGCAGGCTGACAGAGCGGCACTTTCTGAGAAATGCTGATGACCGTCCAGACTGTGTCGTGTGCTCAGATCGCACCCGCCCTAAAGGCCGCCACCAAACAAAGTACAGGTGCATTCAGTGTGGAGTGGGTCTGTGTGCTGTCCCCTGCAACGAGAGATACCACACACTGAAAAATTTCAAACAATGTCACCTGGATATGTAGGCAGGGGACAGCACAGAGACACCCCCGCCCCCGCCTCTCTCTCTCTCTCTTCCCTGACTGACACCGCCACACACACACGCAGTACACACACACACACACACACACACACACACACACACACACACACACACACACACACACACACACACACACACACACACACACTACACCTACACACACATACACACCCACACACTGTATGTTTTGAAAGGAATAATCCAGTAACACTTCATATTTGTCACCCAATCAATTGGACTTCTATTCTAAACTGAGCAGCCATTTCCAATCATCATATTTTGCCCTGATAATAGTGTTTCTCCCATGTCCAAGAGCATTATTGCCAGTCAAGACCACTGGGCT
>NC_085876.1:45867256-45872256 GCF_034702125.1 Engraulis encrasicolus
AAATGGTCTACTGTATAATCATCCAGAATAGTAATGGTGGGGTGGCGTCCGCGCCAATGTCTTATCCTGTGCGTATCGCTCGGTGCGTAATTCCAAGAGCAGTATAATGAAAAGGAAGAAAGGAGTCGCACACTGGAGCTGAATGCAATAAAATCGACAGACAGGGGACAAACGTTTCGGGTCTAGCCCATCATCAGTGTTCCCAGTTTGCTCAAATGGGCTAGACCCGAAACGTTTGTCCCCTGTCTGTCGGTTTTATTGACTTTTTTCGACTTTGTTCAATACAGTTTTTGATTCTGCATTCAGCTCCAGTGTGCGACTCCTTTCTTCTTTTTCACTATAATCATCCCGCTCATTGAAAATGGTCAAAAATCATCCCCCTGCCCTCAGGCATCCTTCTTCACATACTGTGTTAAGATTGCACTTTTAACAACTTCATTTACAAAATTTTCCCAGGGGAGAAACCCTGAAACCCCAAATAATCATAATCCATCTCTGACCATCCCCCCTGCTTTGATTTTACAACTCGACCACTGATCGTACCATCCTCCCTCTTCTCTGCCAGCACTGTCTGTCTGCCTGCCTGCATGACTCAATTATTTTATGCACTCTCTCTCCCTCTCCTTCTATCAACGTTAATCTGACATTTTCTTTTCCCAAAGCCTACACTTCCTCCTGTCATGATCCAGACTTTTAACATACATGACATAGTTTGATGGTGAGTGAACCAGGCAGTTTTGTGAGGTGGGCAGAAAGACGCAAAGATGAGAAAGCTACTACAGAAAGGGCAAAGTATTTGATGGAACAAGGCAGGAAAGAGAGAGGTAGAGGTAGAGAGAGAGAGAGAGAGAGAGAGAGAGAGAGAGAGAGAGAGAGAGAGAGAGAGAGAGAGAGAGAGAGAGAGAGAGAGAGAGAGAGAGAGAGAGAGAGAGAGAGATTAGACCAGATAGAGTGGTAAAGAAGCTGGTTGTAACAAACAGTGTGTGTGTGTGTGAGAGAGAGAGGTAGAGGTAGAGAGAGAGAGAGAGAGAGAGAGAGAGAGAGAGAGAGAGAGAGAGAGAGAGAGAGAGAGAGAGGACCAGATAGACCGGTAAAGAAGCTGGTTGTAACAAACAAAAAGGAAAGATAGAAACAGACAATGGACCTTGTCTTTGAACTGTGTATTTTATTAGAAGTAGAAAGATGGGGACTTGGGGAAATAATGATGGGGAGCCATGGTTTTGGGGGACTCCATAATACATAACAGTAACAGGGGTAAGTAGTGGCGGTTTTAGGAAATCTGATGCCCTGGGCAAAGAACAATAATCGGTGATGTACAAATGCAGGAAAAACAAATTGGTAACACTTTCTATGAAGCCCATATCTGTAGCGCATTATAAGCATATTTATAACAACTTATAATGTGCATTATAATTAGTCACAATGCATTATGGCTACTCTCATAATGCTTCATGATGTATTATAATAGCTAATAATGCCTCATGATGAATATAAATAAATAAATAAATCCCTTGTATTTATAACGCATAATAATAAGTATAATAATAATAATAAGTATAACTGTTATATTACTAAGTTTTATTATATGGTTGTGACGTCATCTGTCGAATGCTCCATTCATTTCAACGGGGCTCCCCAACGTTCGGACGTCTGTTATTTTTCGATAACGGACGGGTTGGTCTATAACAGACCGCTGTCAATGGCAACAAGACTTTTCACTGCTAAAGCGACTTTTCAACAAGACTCTAATCAGCTGCTGTGATAGACAGCACCCGTTGTCCTGGCTACCGCTGTCAATGGCAACAAGACGTTCACTGCTAAAGCCACTGGCTTGTATACAAGTCAGTGGCTAAAGCGAATGTTTCATATCACTCCGCAGGGGGTCCGGTCTTTTGTCACTCTAATCAGCTGCTGTGATAGACAACACCTGTTGTCCTGGCTACCTAGCTGTTGCCTAGCGGTGTTCCACAACGGCTCTGTTTTGTTTTGCGCAGCAACAATCTTAACATTAAATAGGTCTAAAGAAATGTCCCCGCCATGTGTGAATCATTTAAGTATATCCATATAATAAGCGGGTTAACTTTCGGCGAGTCGGTCGCTTTGTGGAATAGCAGCACTTCAGAGAGAACAAGACCCCTCCGCTCCGCGTCGGGGTCTAAAGATTCTCTCTGTCGTGCTGCTATTCCACGGTAGCGACCTTCTCGCCGAACGTTAACCCTTACATAACTGTTGATATAATACATCATGAAGCATTATGAGTGTAGCCATAATGCATTGTGACTAATTATGATGCACGTTATAAGCCATTATAAATATGCTCATAATGCACTATAGAATGGGCTTTAAGTAAAGTGTTACCAACAAATTTCATAATGCGATGAGGAGGCCCCTTATGAGACGAGGCCCTGGGCAATTGTCCAACCTTGTTCAATGCAAAAAACACCTATTAGCCTATGGCAGGGTTTCCCAAACTGTGGTGCGTGCACGCCTGGGGGTGCACGGCCTGCCATAAGGGGGTGCGCGAGCTAAATAGAGCAATGGTGGATATGTGAGTTTTTATTGGAAAAGAGGTCTCCCCAAAACAACTGTGCATAATGTGTTGTGAATGCACAGTGAATCATACTTGCTTAGGAGGTGCTCGAACCACACTGAAATGTACAAGGGGGTGCGCAGGGGGAAAAGTTTGGGAACCGCAGGCCTATGGGGTTGGGGAAGAATAGGAGAAGAGAGAGATAGTGAGAAGGACGTGGGGGTGAGACAGTTTATGAGAAGTTATGAGGGGGAAAAATATTCACAGATTGAGTGGTGAGGAAAAGTTGTGAAGAGAGGTGCATACGAAGAGTCTTGGGAATGATATGACGTTGAGATAAGCATTAAGTTGGGGAGAAAAAAGGAAACTATTTGAGTGGTGGGGAAGACAGTTTGTGTGAATTGGTGTGTGCAAATCCAGAGATTTGAGAGAATTAATGAAGTTGAGATTTCTTGATGCATGTTGTTGTTTTCCGGAGAACGATGTAGCGAAACAGCAGGGGGGGACACGTGTGATTTGGTTCCTGAGCATATTTATGAGTGTGTGTGTGTGTGTGTGTGTGTGTGTGTGTGTGTGTGTGTGTGTGTGTGTGTGTGTGTGTGTGTGTGTGTGTGTGTGTGTGTGTGTGAGAGAGAAAAGAGAGAGAGAGAGAGAGAGAGAGAGAGAGAGAGAGAGAGAGAGAGAGAGAGAGAGAGAGTGTTAGTGTGTATGTGTGTATGTGTGTGTGTGTGTGTAAGTGCGTGTGTGTGTGTGAGAGAGAGAGAGAGAGAGAGAGAGAGAGGGAGAGAGAGAGAGAGAGGGAGGAGAGAGAGAGAGAGAGGGGAGAGAGAGAGAGAGAGAGAGAGAGGAGAGAGAGAGAGAGAGAGAGTGTGTGTGTGTGTGTGTGTGTGTGTGTGTGTGTGTGTGTGTGTATGCATGTGTGTGTATGTCCGTGAGTATGTGCATTCGTACGTGTGTGTGTGTGTGTGTTTGTGTGTGTGTTTGTATACATGAATTAGTGTGTGTGGATGTGTGGTGAGTGTATGTCTCACTGTGCCATCTGTGTATCTGCTCTCTGCTCTATACATGGGGGAGGGGAGCAGTGTATGTACTTGCAGGTGTGGTGTGTGTGTGTGTGTGTGTGTGTGTGTGTGTGTGTGTGTGTGTGTGTGTGTGTGTGTGTGTGTGTGTGTGTGTGTGTGTGTGTGTGTGTGTGTGTGAGTGCGTGTGTGTGTGTGTGTGAGTGTGTGTGTGTGTGTGTATGTACTTGCAGGCCGGGAAGCCGACAATGGGAGACAAAGGGGTCAGTTGTCCCGGGCCCAGGGAATAAAGGGGGCCCAGAATTGGATCCTTATTAGATTGTATATATTGGGTCGGGGCCCATTTTAGTTTTTAGTTTTTTTTCAGGGCCTGGCCAAAGCTGTTAGCAGCCCTGCTTGCAGGTGTGGTGGGCAGTGGTGCACGTTTTGTGGGTATACTGTATATAGCATTTTTTGAAGTGGGTATACTGTATATAGCATTTTTTGAAGTGGGTATACTGTATACACTACCGTTCAAAAGTTTGAGGTCACCTTCATTTTTCCATATTTTTTGCAATTCAAGGCGCAGACATCTTTTCAATAGCTCGAAATGGTACAATGGAAAGTAATGAACAGCCAACGGTGAAAAAATGTTTGATTACCCATAAAATTGGTTAAACTGGACAGAGGAGTGAAATCTGTCCAGTCTCTGTCCGCAGTCTCTGTCTCTCCACTGGCAGGTGTATGGCACTTGTTGAGTTGCCACCTCGTCCACAAATTCAAAGTAGCTGCATGATTTTCTAATCAGAATGAACCTACCTATGAATGCACGATCCATTGTTACCTTCGCCAAGACAAAGTCGGCGAAGGTTATGTTTTGACCGCTGTGTATTTATTTATTTATTTATTTATTTATTTATTTATTTATTTATTTATTTGTTTGTATGTTTGTTTGTACTTCGTATAACTCAGACAGAACTGAGTCGATTTTTATGAAATTTAGTGGGATGATTGGTCATGACCCAAGGAACAAACGATTAGTTTTTGGGAGTGATTGGGTCAAAGGTCAAGGTCAAAATGTTTGTTTGTACTTCGTATAACTCAGACAGAACTGAGCCGATTTTTATGAAATTTGGTGGGATGATTGATCATGACCCAAGGAACAATCGATTAGTTTTTGGGAGTGATTGGGTCAAAGGTCAAAGGTCAAGGTCAAGGTCAAAAACGTAAATTGAGCCGATTTTTATGAAATTTAGTGGGATGATTGGTCATGACCCAAGGAACAATCGATTACTTTTTGGGAGTGATTGGGTCAAAGGTCAAGGTCAAGGTCACGAAAAGGTCAAAAACGGAAATTGAGCCGATTTTTTAGCCTGGTGAACCAGCGCCACCCGCTGGACGGCAAAATGTTTTGTCTACGGGTGGGTCTGGCCTCGCATAATGATTCAATGAAGCCAGAATGCCATGAATCT
>NC_085876.1:45887256-45889756 GCF_034702125.1 Engraulis encrasicolus
TTTTGTGGGGAAAGTTTGGAGACGGTGCCCAGGATCCATATGCGCTTGAGTCAAGCTATCCGGAATAAACATCGAATAACACGGCAACTCTGTTGATGTAAGCCTGCGGCAGAAAACACTTCGGGTGTAAAGGTGGATGGGTGTCACGGTTCAAATGGCATTAGGGTGATTCTACTCCGAACCATCGCTTTAAGTTCTTGGTCATGTGCAGTGTCATGATCTACCTTCCAGCGCTACACAGTAAATTCTGCAGTGCTCATTTAACACTTTGAGAGTTGATTTGGCATCATTTGGACTTAAATGAGCTCTGTAAGTGTTGAATTAACACCGCAACATTTACTGTGTACTCAATGTAGAACGCGCACACAAACTAACGCACGCACGCATGTATAGACACATGTATGCTCTCTCTCACACTCTCTCACTCACTTGCCCTCTCTCTCTCTCTCCCTCTCTCTCTGTCTCCCTCTCTCTCTCTCTCTCTCTCTCTCTCCCTCTTTCTCCCTTGCTCTCTCTGTGTCTCTCTTTCCCTATCTTTCTCCCTCTTTCTCTCTCTCTCCCTTGCTCTCTTTCTGTCTCTCTCTCTCTTTCTCTCTCTTTCTCTCTCTCTCTCTCTTTCCCAATCTTTCTCTCTCTCTCTCTCTCTCTCTCTCTCTCTCTCTCTCTCTCTCTCTCTCTCTCTCTCCCACTCTCTCTCTCTTTCTCTCTCCACATCAGTTCCCCTGTCAGAAAATAATAGGACTAAGTGAAAACAGGACACATCAGAGTAAAGGGGAGCAGGTCACCTTCCATGAGGTGATGCCTGTAGGTATCCTGCCCAATAATCATTAACAATACACCTCATACATTATAGCAGGTATGTTACCAAAACCCATATTGCTCCATGGACTGTAACCAATGCCATGTAAATAACTGCAAACTCGCTTTTTAGAAAAGTGTAATGTAATGTAAAATGAATATACTACTAGGCTATATTTGGTTCTGAAGTGTTAAACCGGAGCACCAAAAAAAGCCATTTTCCTATTTGTCCTTCGTACACCTCATACATTATAGTAGGTATGTTACCAAACCCCATATTGCTCCATAGAAGGTAACCAATAACATGTAAATAATTGCAAGTCGCTTTGTAGAAAAATTTAATGTAATGTGAAATTAATATACTCGCTAGGCTATGTTTGGCTCTGAAGTATTACATGTAAACCAGAGCATCAAAAAAGTTTGTTTGTGCTTCATACACCTCATACATTATAGTAGGTACATGTATGTTAGCATCTCAAGAGCTGACTGATTTCTCACCCTCCACACCAGAACCTCTGTCAGAATAGGACTAAGTGAAAACAGGAAACTTCTGAGTAAAGGGCAGGGGGTCACCTTCCATGAGGCCACGAGTCCACGACTCTACTGTAGGTATCCTGCCCAATACGTTAAGACTACACCTCATACATTATAGTAGGTATGTTACCAAACTCCATATTGCTCCATAGACTGTAACCAATAACATGTAAATAACTGTCATATAAAATGAATAAACGAGGCTATGTGTGATGTGTCTGAAGTATTACATGTAAACCAGAGCATCAAAAAAGCTGTTTTCCTGATTTGTCCTCCATAAACCTCATACATTATAGTAGGTATGTTACCAAACCCCATATTGCTCCATGGACTGTAACCAATACCATGTAAATAACTGTAATGTAAAATGAATATACTAAGTATTACATGTAAACCAGAGCATCAAAAAAGTTTGTTTGTGCTTCATACACCTCATACATTACAATGGGTATGTTAGCATCTCAGGAGCTGACCGATTTCTCACTCTCCACATCAGAGCCTCTGTCAGAATTCTAAGAAGTATTCTAAGAGAAATTCTGAGTAGAGGGGACCAGCTCACCTTCCATGAGGCCACGAGTCCAAGACTATACTGTTGGTATCCTGCCCAATATGTTATGACTACACCTCATACATTATAGTAGGTACATGTATGTTAGCATCTCAAGAGCTGACTTATTTCTCACTCTCCACACCAGAATCTCTGTCAGAATAGGACTAAGTGAAAACAGGAAACTTCTGAGTAAAGGGGAGGGGGTCACCTTCCTCCCATGAGGCCGCGAGTCCTCGACTATACTGTAGGTATCCTGCCCAATACGTTAAGACTACACCTCGTACATTATAGTAGGTACATGTATGTTAGCATCTCAAGAGCTGACTTATTTCTCACTCTCCACACCAGAAAAGAATACAGTTTGACTAAGTGAAAACAGGAAACTTCTGAGTAAAGGGCAGGGGGTCCCCTTCCATGAGGCCACGAGTCCACGACTATACTGTAGGTATCCTGCCCAATATGTTAAGACTACACCTCATGCATTATAGTAGGTACATGTTAGCATCTCAGGAGCTGACTGATTTCATGCATGTGTAGTAGATTCTATAGGGGTCAGAGGTCGCCCTCCTGCAGGGGAAAAGCACTAGGCACTAGGGGATGGATGATGGAGTTTGTGTG
>NC_085876.1:45902256-45904756 GCF_034702125.1 Engraulis encrasicolus
GCCGATTTCTTGCTCAATCGCAGGTCAATCGTGAGTCTCGCATCGTGCAGTGTACATGGGGTAACGACAAGCGATTTCGCCTCACGATCGTGCAATCGCAGGGTCTCAAGAAAATCAAAACGGTCTGAAATTCTGGTCGTGGCTCGTGCGTAAATCGCACAGTTAAAGCAGTGCTACGAACCGATTTGACACTTCACATGCACAAATTAATAGGGCCGTGCGATTCGCTGTTGAGCGCGACCTCATCTCCACCACAGGTGCGCATGTTCCGTCCTCTGCAGACCGGGGAAACATGCCTGTCGCGTCGTATGGTGGAAGCATTTCGCTCGCATCCGACTGTCGGCTCGTGTAGTGTGAGGACGTGAGTCGTGAGTTGTGAACTTTTAAACAGTGAAATTCCATCGTGCCGTGTGAGCAGAAGCTTAAGACCCACGAGTGAAAATATCGCACAGTGTATGCCCGGCTTAAGACGGTTAGCAACGACAAGAATCGAGAAATGGACCCCAGAAATCCTGTAGCCAGGCTGTGCCCTCCTAGTGAAGCAACACTTTCTGGTCAAGAGCAACGGAAGCACTTTCTGAGCTCCCTAAAATACGGGAACACCTCTCACTTTGCCGGTAAGCAAACAACCATAAGCAAACCAAAGTAGGTGAGTCATGTTGTTATGCTCTTGGTCACACCAAGTCTCAAAGAGATTTGAACGTTTCGTTACGGACTCGATTCAAATACAGGGTCATTTCCTGATGCTTTCAAGTCAAGTCAAGTCAAGTTTATTGTCAATTTCTTTACATGCACTGGTCATACAAAGAATTTGAAATTGCGTTTCTTGCTCTCCCATGCAGACATAGACTAATCTAGGTAAGGACATAGACAGTATAGACATAGACAGTACTCATACATGGACATAGACAGTATGCCAGTCAAACCTCTCACACATCCATTTAAGCCAGGTGCAGGGTCAACACTTAAAGTTCAATGTAGGGGAAGGAATGACTACACAAACATCGATGAGCTGACTTTTAATCCATTTTTAATTCTCGTGATGTCTCTGGCTACCACAGTGAGGAGGGGCCACGGTGGCCTCAAACATCACAGAGGGCCGTAACGGCCTGAAACATCAAGAAAATAAAAATGGATTACGTAAAAGTGAGCTCATTAGTGTGCAGTGACCTTGCCTTCCATTTCCTGATCCTGTCCATCCCTCACCACTTGTTTCCTGTAACCAGTGTTGCCTGATGGAAAATGCTGAATTATCGTACCAAAACCACAGAATTATCGTACCAAAACCACAGAATTATCGTACCAAAACCACAGAATTATCGTACCAAAACCACAGAATTATCGTACCAAAACCACAGAATTATCGTACCAAAACCACAGAATTATCGTTTTTGGGGGGCTTTTTTGGGAGGCAATCTTACAAGACCCAAATTGTTGTTCCAAAGCATCTAAATGAAATGAAGAACAACTCTGAATTTATCGTCCAGAGTACAAAATGGAGAAAATTATGGTACAAATACGATAATCTGGCAACACTGCCTGTAACTCCATCTCATTGTCCTGTCTATATAATACACAGGTGTGAGTGGCAGGGTTGCCAGATGAGGGTGATGATTTTCAGCCCAAAAAAATGTCAAAACCCACCTAAAAGCACAAAATCCCGCCCAATTCTATTGATTTCTATGGCAAAAAGTGGGCAGGTTTTTCTGATAAATGCCATTTTTACCCACACACGGCCATCCTAAGCAGCCCAATTGGGCGGGAACCAGCCCAATCTGGCAACACTGGTGAGTGGGAATGGCAAAGACTACATGTGGGTCCCCCCCCCCAAAAAAAAACTGAAAGCTGATCAGACAATAAGTGGGACATCACTTGTCCAAACCCAAAATCAGTGTTGCCAGATGTGTCTGGCCAAATCCCGCCCAAAAGGTTCTCAAAAACCGCCAAAATGCGCTAAATTCCGCCCAAATTCAACAAATTACATTGACTTCTATGGGCCCAAAACGGCTTAAAAACCTGCCAAATGACCAATTTTTCCCGTTTTTGCCCGCCGACGCCCATCCCAAGTAGCCCAATTGGGCGGGCACCCGCCCAATCTGGCAACACTGCCCAAAATATCAGGGAGAATCTACTCTGTCCTAAATACAGATGGAAATACTGTTGCTGTTCTTATTTTCTTTTGATGTAGGCTATATTGCTAATATTTCTTCTTCTTCATGGGAGAGTGGAGCAACAAACAAAAATTGTTTGGGTGAGGGAGAGACAGAAAGTCTGTGTGTGTGTGTGTGTGTGTGTGTGTGTGTGTGTGTGTGTGTGTGTGTGTGTGTGTGTGTGTGTGTGTGTGTGTGTGTGTGTGTGTGTGTGCACATGTGTGTGTGTGCATGTGTTTGTGCATAGTGTGTGTGTGTGTGTGTGTGTGTGTGTGTGTGTGTGTGTGTGTGTGTGTGTGTGTGTGTGTGTGTGTGCAAACACATTTGTATGTGTGTGTGTTTCTGTGTGT
>NC_085876.1:45909756-45916048 GCF_034702125.1 Engraulis encrasicolus
TATATTATATTACTTGCATTATATTTATATTACTATTATTACTTTTATATACTTTTATTTCTATTATATTTGCATTTTTACTTTTAATATCTTAATTCTCTTATGTTGAACAGAGACACAGAAACTGGAGTGTGTGTGTTAGTGAGGGCAGCTGCGCCTGATAAGAGGCCAAAATCTGGGCAGACAGCCAAGTGGAGGCTTGTATGTGGGCAAATGTCTGTGTGTGTGTGTGCGTGTGCCTTAACTTACATGCCTATACCACACAATGAAGAGAAGTAAAAAACATATTAAGTATTACATTAAGTTGACGTTAAATTGGTTTTTATTGAAGCCCTATTTATATAAACAGATAAAGGTGGTCCCTAGATGTGACCATATACTAATAGAGTCCCTCTCCACATACAATGTGACTGACTGAAAAAGTCCAAGCTAGGTCAGACCATCGTTGGGAAGTTTCCACCGTAAGAGACCAGGTGCGTGGCCTTGAAGACTAGGGAGTGAAGGCGTCTGGGTGTCCAGGACCCCCTAGACGTCCATGAGGGTGACAGCTATAAAATATGACTTCAGCGGCTAGACTGCTTTTGATAGTGGCCTATGGACCTACAGTAACATAAAGTATCTTTGTGGCAGCTAGCCACAGGTGTTGTTTAACCGCAAACTGCCTTAATTAGGAGCATCAGGTGCATCCTCGTGCCCGCGTTAGGAGAAGGGGCTACGTGGCTCCAAAAGAACAAAACGGGAGTTTCTTGTCCATATAGGCAGGAACACAGACAGAGGAGGCCCATGATTAGGTCCTCGTTACATAGTATTCATTGGATCAGAGGCCCTTTCAAATTACTTTGTCTCGGGCCCAGTAGCGTCCCTGCATGAAGGGTCAAACATAAGTTACACATTGCAACTTCGTTAGGTCTGGACATAAGTTATAGATAACGGAGTCTAGGTGACAGGCCTGATCCCATCTCCCAGTGTTAATGAGGAATATGATTTAAGCACCTATCAAAACTTCCCGTAAAGAGAACATCAAGAGGCGTATCTAGCTACCAAGCAAGACCAGCAGCTGCTTGGGACCCCCCAAGCACCTAGATAATGAATAAGAGCCCATACTGTACTACAGTAGTGGTGAGTTTGGGGCAAATGTTCATTCGTTTGCATTTTCGATTGGCGCCCCATCTGAACCTAGAAACGCCTCTGGAGAGCACAGGATGTCACTTGTCAAAACCCAAAATAGCCCTTAATTTATATTCTTTTTGGAAAACTCCCGTCGATAAATCCACGATTGTGAATTTCCCCGACTTCTCATAACGTCATTTGTAATTTGATTGGCCGAGAGATGATCGGACCAGGTGGACAAAGGACAGGGATTGGTCAGGTGTACAAGATGCCCCAGGCTTGGGAGCATAAAAGATGGCCAGTCCAGAGCTCGAGAGGACAATGCCAACGGAATCCCAAGAGACAACCTGACGCATCTCCTCAGTTGATCAACTTTGCTGTCTGGCTTTGCAGTAAGTAATTCTCGACTTTGGTTTATGGGACTTAGTTTATTGAAAAGACTTAGGCTCCGAGAAAAACTTAGTCTCGGAGAAAAACTTAGTTTCTGAGAAAACTTAGTCTCTGAGAAAAACTTAGCCTTTGGGAAAACTTTGATTTTACAAAAACTTGTTGTCTTGCTGAAATGTTTCAAGTCTAAGATGTATTGCATTGGAAACTTGTACGTTGAACTTGCTTCTACAATGTCCCTGACCTGAGTCGAGTTAATAAAAGTCTCCATCAACAAACTATGCCGGTGTATTTTGCCTATTGAATGATTTGTCTCCTAACTTATTCGTATTTTACCCCATATTCACATGGCCTGGTGATTGACACATCGATTGGAAACCACGACAAAACTGGCGTCACGAACAGGATATTGAAGAGGTCAAAGGCCAACAGAGGTCATCTTTGCCAACCACTGGAAATGACATCAAAAGGGGCCCCAAACACCAAATTGCAAGGTGAGCGCATTGCTTTAAATTAATTAATTTTGATGTCAGTTCCATGTGGGGGTGAGGTGAGACTCTGGGACCTCTAATAAAAAGAACTTGTGCATAAGGACTAATGATTCAAAATGGCAAAAGATTGTTGATGAGAGACTACTGCATAAGCCGTCAGTATTGTATGTTTGTCTGTCTCTGTTTGTTTTCCTTGCAAGGGGGTTTGCGGCTTTGCCGTGGTATGCGCATTAGTGGGAAGGTTATCTCACAAGGATTTTTGGGTACCCATGTAGCTAAGGGTTTTTAGCTGCGGTGTGTTTGTCTGTCTTTGTTTGTCGTCTTGCAAGAGGGTTTGCGGCTTTGCCGTGGTATGCGCATTAGTGAGAAAGGTTATCTCACAGGTCATAAATTTGGGATCCCGGGTAGCTGAGGGTTTTTAGCTGCGGTATGTTTGTCTGTCTCTTTGTTTGTCTGTTTGTCTTAAAGGCCTAAATGTTGATAGTTGAATGTTAAGTGTTTATTGTACTGTGTTTATTGTTGACCACTTGTTGGTACCAGTCCATAACTGTTACATGTCGTGTCTTGCACTTTGTGTCAGTCTGTGAAATGTCGGTCTTGTGTGTCTTGTCCTGGCGTGGTGTGAAGAGAGAGCGTGGTTTCGTTTCCCTTGTCTGTCTATGTGTATGTGACTGAAAGTGATAGCTTTAATATTAGTACGACTAATTTTGAATGTGAAGTACATGCATTGTGTGACTGTGGTTAGAACTACTAGTCAGTTGATATATATATGAAGAATACAGAGAGGAAAAAATAATCAAATTGTCTTAAATGGGAGTTTTGTCTGTATTTCTTGTATGACAGACTTGTGAATGAAATGCAACGTATTGTTATTGAAAAACAGCCCACTAATCCGTCCACCTACACGGTGGCAGGAACGGCGATAGAAACATCTACTAAGTGTTCTGCCTTTAAGGTAATGCATGTGGTCTCCCAGTGGTTGGCTGAACAAAATCAAGAGGGAGAAAGAATCACACAAAGTAACGATGAACACAAAGTGATGATAATGAACCTTACGGCCTTAGTGCTGCCAGTCCTACAGAACCTGTCTGAAACTGATAAGGGAGTGGAAAGCGAAGTGAAACACTTACAGAGGACTGAGGAAGCAGCAGTTATGTTGACAGAAATGCAGATTAAAGAAATAAGTAAGCAAAGCCTACAAAAAGGAGAACAGGAATTTGTTAATTGGCAGGGAGTTGGGACACAAAAAGAAAAGGGCCAGCAGAACAATCCGGTATGCTGGAACTGTAGGCAGAAGGGACATATGAAGGCCAAGTGCCCCATTCCTAAAGACCAGAGAGTCAGGAAGAGAATCTGGGGGGAGAGAGGCACAACAGAGGAGAAAGTATCGAGGGGTCAGGAAGTATGCATGTGGGAGTGAATGGAGCTCCAACGAGAAACTACTGGAGCAGTGAGTATGCACTGTAGAGTATTTATGAGAGCTTCGGCTTGTGAGTGTGTGCCCGCGTATATATGTGTGCATGCGTGTTGAATGTTCAACACAATTGTGTGCAGATGTTTTGTCTCTTAACCCTGAGAGCTCGAAGCATTTTTGTTGGTGGTGATTTTTGTGTATCGGAGTTGGTTTAAGGAGGTACATTATTAATAGAATTAGAAAATTTGATTAAGATGGATTGATATTGATAGGTGGATTGTGGAAGTGAAAATAATATCTAACATACAGATTAAACCTCTTATTGGCTAAAATTGCAAGCACAACTGTTTTTCAACATATCAAAGCACATTTGACCAATTAGTACAGGGTGTATGCAGGGTTTTAAAAAGTATTAAAAGTTGATAAATTAAAAAGCCAAAATTTAATGGCCTTAAAAGTAGTACATTTGCTCAAAAGGTATTATATTTTGAAAAACGAGGTACAGTATTATTTTTTTTAGTTGTACCATTTTGACAAAAAATGGTTGATTTTGTATCTGAGGGCAGTCATGGGTACGCGGTTAGGGCGTCAAGTTGCCAACCTGCCAGGTTGGTGAGGGGTGTAATTAACCAGTGCTCTCCCCCATCCTCCTCCATGACTGAGGTACCCTGAGCATGGTACCGTCCCGCCGCACAGCTCCCTTTAGGGCGTCTTTGTGCAAAAAACGAAAGTGTAATGAAATGTTAAGGAGGTAGAAATGACAAAAAATGTCTTGTTAATACTCGCATCGGAGTGTTGTGATGGTTGTAAAAAATAATCTAAAGGTAGTGAAAAAGGGTATTAAATGGTAGTAAATTTGACTTCAAGATTGGTGTATATTTTGCCATTATAGTGAAATGCGTATTATAGACGATTTTGGAATTTGTGATCTGTACCCCCTGAGATAAAAGGACTGTTAACTCATCTTAATATAGGATCAAGGTTTTTTATAGATTAAAAACATTTTAAATTCATTTATTTTAACACTTTTAATTAAATTGTGCAATGTCATTTTGAAAACAAACAGATATTGTCATATTGTAGAATTTTGGATGAATTATACTGCCTTTGCAGTGACAAACAGGTGGTTTAGCATACACTGTTGGCGGTTTCAATATTGAGTGTCTTTCTGTCTCTGCCAAAGAAATGTGCATGTTGATTGTTAGGCCTGCTGTGTCTGATAAGGGGTGCCTGCAGAAGACCTTGGGCTACTTACAGAGAGCCTCTGAGACAAACAGGAGCCATCCGTGTGTTTTAATATCTATAGCATACGTGTCAGAACACTCATTTTTGGTATACGTGTCGACTTTTAGTATACGTGTCTGATTTAGAGGTGGACGTCAAGAATTCATTATATGGTTTTCGAATATGTAGTAAGCCAATGTATTGATGAAAACAATGTTTGAAGTCTCTAATATTTAGAAACATGAGGTTGAAGTAACATATGATAAGCGTTGCCATGAGAAATGTTTAAGAGCGTATCACTTGACAATATATAACAAGGAGTCGTACCCCTGGAGATTTTTAGGGTTAATTAGAGTGTGAGGGAGAAGTAGCTCCAACTGGTATGCAAGTCTGTTGACTTTTGTTGTGTGGAGGAGAGGCATGTTTGTCTTTTTAATGTGTGTGTAGTAAGAGGGGTAGACAGAGATGTGTCTCTTGCAGTAGGGCCTATGTGTGTGAGAGAGTGTAAGATAAGCAACGTGTGTGTGAAAAGGAGGAGAACTGAAATAAGGTGTGTGAACTGCTAACTGGCTCACAGGAGGCGGTGTCAAATTTCGCCTGGTGACTCACAGAAAGGGGCTGGATGATTTTTTTCACATCTGGAGTGTATGCAAGACCAGTAGAGACCAAAACAAGAGTAGGAAAGCCCTAACAAAGTGTTTTTTCACAATATGTCCCCTTTAAAAAAGGTTTCTACACAGATAAGTGAGGAATGAATGTGGATCATACCTACTGTAAGCAAATACAAGGTGGAGCCTTGGTAATTAGAAAAAGAAAGAGGGAAACTACGCTATAAGTCAGTGTTTCTCAAAGTGGGACATAGGCCCCCGCTGGGGGGGCGCGGAGCCATCACAGGGGGGGTGAGCCCGCGTGTGACACAGACATCGGATCTTGTTTCTGTTTTTTTCCTTAACAAAGAAATGATTTCCCTGTCTCGCTATGTTTTAAGCATCATAATAATAACCATTATATTATTAATTCCCATATACTGTAGAAACACACATCTGCATTCCACTGCAGTCCCTCTATGTTTTATCTCACCAGTCACCTTTCCTTTGATTCTGCACAGCGCAGCGATCGTAAAATCAGTTTCTGTTTGTTGTTGCTTCGAGGGGGGGGGGGCTCGGAAGCATCCAGACTCTCCGAAGGGGGAATGATGGAAAAGTTTGAGAACCACTGCTATAAGTGAAGTGAAAATAACCACCTAAGGTGAGAGTTAAGTGTTCACTGTGCACTGTAGCTCAAGACTAGCACTGCTATTATACATGGAATTAAAACTAATAGAACACAACTAATAAAAAGAAAATATTTTGTAACACTATATCACGATTTTCTAGCACTCTCTTTCCCAGAGACCGAGAGTCCAGTGAGTGGCTGCAGTGCAAAGGGGAGAGGGAGGGGTAAAGGACACTCAGAGTGTATAAGTGAGAGACGAAGAAATAATTTGTATTTTGCATGTGGCATGACGGATCATTGAGCACGACATTGTTCCCAAAATAGGAAGAACAACATGAGTGTAGATGACAAGTGTACCTAGAACCAACTTGTCTAATCTCTAGTGTGCACCCAACTGCTCTTGATTCAATGGAAGTAGCAGGCCATGGCAATAACTATTTCGCAGGGATGC